>NC_046656.1:5641754-5946754 GCF_900324485.2 Mastacembelus armatus
TAATTTTCCAGACAACCATATCTCACCAACCTCTGATGCTCAATTTAGAACCTAATAAGACCAGGACAAAACACTAAGTCTTATATGCATGCAGCCAATTTAAAACTGAACAGCCCTGGATTTGATTCATTGAATCTGTCTACCTCTCTGCATTAGACAACACAGATGATGCAAAGTTTACAACACAGGCTGCACAATTTCTCCACAAGGAGCATTAAGTTTTTATCTTATCTCAGGCAGAGTAAAATGCAGCCCATAGTTAACCAAGACTCAGAAAAGGCTGTGTGTAAGTAAGCCTGTGGTGGTCTTTACTGCATGTGTTTTTAGTATCCGCAGGTTTAATAATCAAATGCTGGACAATCAAAAAGGCTGGCAATGCCCAGCATAGTTTGGATCCCTGACAGATAAGGCCATGTGCAAGGATACTCACTGAAGAAGGGATCCCCTGCTTCACATATTGATGCTTTTTTTAAGCACTGCTAAGAAGGATACCTCAGAGAATTTCACAGCTTCATTCTTGCTGTATTTTTGTTTAATACATCTCAGTCTTAGACTGAACATCAAAATATCCTCTATCCTGCAGGTTTCCCAGAGGTCACTGAGAGCTGGTTTGTGTTTTAAACACTAACATGGTAGCTTCTGGGTCAGCCTGTATCTGTGCTGAACACCTTAGCCGGGGGGTGGGGGGGGGGTGTTAACCCCTTCCCACACTATGACGAGATCAAATGAATACATTTCTTCCTTTCAGAAAATTCCTACATCAGCATGTATGCATGATTCAGCTGTCAACTTCAGTGAGGGGTGGTTATTTTGTGATCTTCACTAGATATGCATTTGTTTACACTGGTGCAATCACACCTTCTGAATGGACGGAAAAATGATGCTGCAGTAACATTACTGCAGGACACCAAATGGACTCATAAGCTGTGTGTTAGACAATACTATTAAAAGTCCAGTAAACATGTTTCCATAATAGGTGGATTATTGACCATGTTTCAGTTCACAAGAATATTTCATTGTTTGCTTATCTTAGATGTGGTGTCAACTAGGAAGGCAGAACAACCTTTCAGGAAGGGAAGCCATGTGACCACGTGGTTGGTGTGGAAGGTAAGAAGTTCAGTGTATTTTTGTTCTAGTTATTACTGAAAAATTACCGGTATGTGCATGAACATCTCATTAATTGATGATTATTAGTGATTATTTTGATTTTAAAAAAAGGAAAAATACAATTTTGTAGTTGTCCCATGTCTGCAAGAAGCAATTAGGCATCTTTTTCATAGAAAACCTGTTCCTCTGATATAACATGTAAATTGGTGCCACTTCACTGTGATGGCTTTCTAAGTCACTTAGTACCATATTCACAGATAGTGGACACATACACATTCTAAGTTCTGAACATACTTCTGAGGCAGTGAGGAACAGAAAATAAGGAGGAATGGTCCCGGTAGCAAGTTTCATAGTGAAAGCAGAAGTGACTTTTTGAAGAAATCAACAGCTGATAACTCTCTGAATGTACCAAAAGCACAGTTGGTGTTTAACCCATGAAAATGGTTTAATCGCTTTAGCTCTGATAAACACCAACCAATTATTCTGTATCTATAATGATAGCTGAATGACTGTTTTAATTTAAGAAAAATGTCAACCATTCTCTGATTCCAGCTCTTTAGTTTTTCATGTTTTCTCCTTTTTGAGTTTTCTATCATTGTAAACTGATATTTTTTTCATGGTTTGGTTTATTTGAAGGACAAAACAAGACAATTGAACACCTCATCTATCACCTTAGGAAACAGGGATAGATATTTTTGGACATATTCAGACATATACAGACTAAATAACTGATCGATCAATCAAGAAATGAATCTGTGCATTAATGAATAAGCTGCAGTCCCAGTATTGATTGTATTGTGTCTCTTAGGTGATGGATTGCACACAAAAACAAACAGAGGATGATATCCTGTGTCAGTCCATAGAGTACAAACTGTAATGAACATCCGCCAGCCTGAATCCTGAATGGTAAGACATGCTCCAGGCATCAGAAGGAATTTCATCACCTCTTGAGTATGTCCAGCAGCACGCAAGCCATAATGGGTCAGTCTATTCGGTATGCCATACAGTATGACATGATAAAGCCTATTACTCATACAGTCCAAGAGCTAGAGCAATTATTTGGATGTGCAACGTACTTTGGACTGCCAAAGAGAAATCTGCTTCTTCAACCAAAGTGGCTCAATACAAAGCCAAGCTGGGAAGACCAAGACAAAAGGCCATCAAATAGTGCCTCCAGCCAGCCGTCACTAATGAGCTATACAGGCTCTGACTATGAATTACTCAAACTTGCTCTGATATCTCTGAGTTTAGTGTTGATGAGGAAATGGCCTCATTTAAAAGGAAGCATAAGTTCAAAAAACAAATAAGACAATAACATGAAGGTTATAAACTGATGTTTCTGGCAGGCTCTCCCCTCCAATTTTGAGATCTACACAGGAAGAGAGCATCCTCTAGAGCTCCCTGACATTAGTGCTAGTAGCAATGTTGTCCTTTGATTTGCCCAATATGTGCCTAAAAATAAGATGTAGAAGCTGTACTCAGACAACTTCTTTTGCAGCATGCTATTACAGCTGCAGCTGGCCAAGCAAATTTACTCCACTGGCTCCATCAGCAGCATCAAAACACAGCTCAGCTTTCTAACATCATATTTTATGTTGTAAAATGACTCACTGACATAGTGACATTACATATTAGTTAATTATGCTGGTGCACAGCCACATTGGAGAGAACAGAAAGTAGAAGGAAGCCATCAAAATCCCCTATCCAACTGTAGTTAAAGGATACGCTCATCATATGTGTGGACTTGATTTGACAGGTTCCTTCCTGACTCTGTGCCACTTAAAAATACTATCTAAGAATTGGTATAACCATCCTGTGTTTCACTTCCTTGACAGTCTGGTTTGTGTACCAAACTGCAATATCAAATGAGTCTCTATGCATTAAAATCCAACATTGCACAGGATCTTTATTATTTGTATTATTTTGAAGAAAAGAAGAAGCAGGGTCCCACTACCTGACTATAATGCATTCATGATGCACTAATTCATCGGAATTATCAACATTAACTAACTGATTAACTGGTGAATATCCTTTAAATATGTTAAGTTACATTTGAAGTTTAAGGCATTTGACTTGGCTTTTCAATGTTGGGTATGGGAATCAAAGGTGACCAGAAGGTCTCCTCTGAAGAAGAGAGGAGGGTCCAAACATTTTGTGAACAAAAAATAAAAATAGTATCAATAACCCAATGTTGTTTGCAGCGAATTACATTATCTCCGACTTGTCAACTATTATTGCACATTTTGCACTAAGGCATCATAGATTATTATTATAATTATTATTATTTAGCCTAGAATGTTGACAGGACAATAACACATGTAACTAATCTGATTACTTATCAATAATATGATGGAATGTATGCATTATTTGTAGTATCCAAACACAGCGGCTTGTTTGCTGTTAGTTCTTTAAGTAGCCAATAGAACATCTGAAAAGTTGCTGCTATTCAGCTTCAGGTCATTCAAATAACTAATTATTTCCAAGTGTTGAAAGCCTGTGGTGAAACTTCTTTGTTCACATTTTCATTCTGCGTCTCATTTACAGTTAGCGTAGGTACTATCTACCCTCCTTCTGTCTGACTGAGCAGTACTAAACTATACCACTAAGTTGCCTGTGATACATTAGAAGCACATTATTACTTCAGCAGTAATCCCTAATGGTTTCTCAATTGTATTAACATTTGTGTATTTAATTAGTAGTAGTAGTAATCCTGCTGAGCTAATCCTGCAGTATTTTCTGTACCTGTATTGCCTGTTCTTTTTATAGCCACCTGCTCCGCATCACTATACTATAGTCTTCCCTTTCCCATACTACTAACTGTTATCAACTACTGTAGCTGTGAAGAAACAGTGAGTTTTCTGAGTCTCTTTGCATGTAAGAAAAACAATTCACATCCAGTTGATTCCTGAATGCTTACAGGGTTTATGTTGTCAGTTGTGATCACTTGGCCCAGAGAAATTATACACACACGCAGACAAAAATGCTGAAATAGTGATTTGTTTGATGTCACCAGCAATGTGTCTCTTATGGAGTTGGTTAATAAGAACAGTCGGGCCTTCTGAAAATATGATCATCTCTACTCAAGCCTGGTGTGCATTCCCACCTGTACTGTGATTTTGGTAAAACTGCCATCAGTGTCTTGTAACATCTTCACTGATCAAGCAGATGAATAAGCATGGTGGTAAAAAAAATGCACACACTTACACCCAAACATTGAATATCTGCTGTTTAAATGTGAAGACCTAGTGCTGTGGAAAATTTTAAACTGGGAGGACAAGGAGGGAGGCCAATCCTTAATAATCCTGTTGTGCAATGGAACAATAGAAAGAGAAGTGTCACAATGATGGATAAGGAGCTAAAAGGGGTTAATGAACATGTGGATCAATGCTGAGCCAACATAGCTATATACTGAAACTCACCTCCATTAGCCCCCAGTGCATGGTGCCAGAAAGTCCCTATGGCTCTTTGCCTTATTGAAATTACAATCTGTTGTATCAGCTATGCATTTCCTCATCCTGCCTGATGTCTTACTCAAGGAGAAGCTACTCTTTTGTTTGTACATTTCAGGCGAGTGTGGTGGAGGTTCTTTGTGGGTTAATTTTGTTTTGTTCAGTCATTCAAGGTACGTCTCCACCGTTTAGCACATATCTTACCTTTTATATTTCTTCAGGTTTTCTTTTATAGTCTTATTAGACAACATTTGGCATTAACATATTAAAATTCACAACAATTTATACAATTCCCCCTCTCCCTTGGAGTATCCCCACTCTACATTGTATGTAGTATTCAATACATTTTCAAGACTTTGATCAAACCCACAATAAGGCCAAGATGGCAAACGTCTGCCTTAATCTTAAAGCAAATTCAGGTTATATTAAGTAGAAGATTGTGCTCACTACAGATTTTAAACAATTAAATAGTTAAATGTTCTGGATGGACAAAAACAAGCTTATTGCCCAAAGTGTTGCAAATATTAGTTACAGTGTACAGACTAAGTTCCTGGTGAAATGTTGACCTAATGTACTTGTGCACACTGTATGAGGAATTATTACCAAAGTTGAAAATGTGCTTACTTTACATTTGACTATGTGTTTAGCTTGATAGTTACACTGAACCATCTTTTCTTAAAATCATTCAGTCTGGCATCTTACTCTTGTTAGCTGACTTATTGTTTGCTCTTAATTAGAAACAAGTTAGATATCATTGTCTATATGTATCTAGTCTGGGAAATTGTTGACAGTAACATTTAATATTGTTCTCAAAAACCAAAATTTCAGTTACTACTTCTTTCAGTCTACTTACAACAGCCTGTACAGCAGAGTCAATGTCCCTGTATTTTCTGAATCTTGCCTGCAGAGCTCTGATTGGCTCAGTTGTTTTCCCAGCTAGTGCTAACAGTGGTCTGTGAAGTTATATGAAAAAGAATCACAACAAAGAAGTAGCATCTCAACATTATAGTAATGTCTGACATCTAGTGGGAATTACTGTTGCCTATAACGTGCACTCCTGTACTGCATGTGCTGGACCAAAGCTGTGTACAGTTGACATATGTATATATGTATTTTTTTCAATTTTGCTATCTTCCATCAAATCCCCTTTATAGTGTTTACTCAATGAATGTATTACATACACAGCCAGAAGAGAGCTGTAACAAGAATGTTAAGCGGAAAGCTGATTGTACTTCATCTTTATTTCATTGCTCTTATTAAGACATGAATAATCCAGATGGAGACAGCACGAACATTAAGTGGCCTCCATGCAACACAAAGCTTAACTTACTGTTACTTAAGTGGTCCATTCTTCTGTTTCAACTTGGTGATTTTCTTTTTTCATCACTTTTTCCAACTCCCCCAACAGCATTGCTCCCTACCCACAGTTTTGCATTTCCCTTTTCCTTCTTTTTCATGTCTGATCGTCATTTTGATTTCTGCTTTCAACATTTATCTAATCCAATGTGTCCTGGCCTGATTTCCCAATAAATGAAACCCGTACTATATCTGGCTTTTCTTCAGCCTCATCCTATCCCAGCAGCTCCTGTCATTTTTCTGGCCCCCAGCAGACACTGCCTGACTCTGCCTGTGCCTTTTCTCTACCTTTGACTGGTCTGCCCATGGAAGACTCTTGCAGCAGAACATGCTTTGTTCCATTTTAAGAACAGCATAGACACAGTGTTATGGTTATTCACTGTTAATGATTATCCACTTGACACTGCTGTTAAACTTTTAAATTGAATACCCTGTACAAAATCTGAGCTACTCTAGCTGAGCTGCTTTCCTCTGACAGCATCCTGAAGTGTACATGAAATTCTGATATGTAGAGAAGCCTCTGTTGCTGACTCCAGCTTTTGCTTTGTGTGATGTAATTTAAGTGGATCAATGGAAGGTAAGCAGAAAGGCAAGGGTAGTCAGAAAAGTGTGAAATAAAAGCCAGGGTCATATTAACCAATAGGATGGTCCTCGGCCAAAACATGAGCGGACTCCAACTGGCTTTCCTACTGAATGTCTTCTGCTCTCTGTACATTGCATAAGTAAGTACCCATAAGGCACAGTGCAAATTTATGATTGCAAATGGCATTTGTATATATTTAGCTAAGAGCCCCAAAAATCAAACAGTACTTCCATGATGGAATACTACCCTTCTCTGGATTTGGTGTATCAGTGAGTTTGATGAAACTTATATGCACCCTATTAGCATGATATCAATTAAAATAATTGATATTGAAATGACATTTTGCATGCTGTCCACAGCTCTTTATAAAATCTCAGAAATAATTAAGTTGAGTTCATGGAAAGAAGTTCTTAAAGGTATCAGCATGTCATATTTCAAATTTTCAATTATATAGGGCGATCCATAGCAGTTCCCATTAGCTATAATACAGTTGTAGGCTTGCTGGTAATGTTGTACACCTGCATGTACCTGTATAAACCAAATGAGACTCTTGCAATAGTGAACTGTGTGTGCAGAAGATCATTCAGTCCTATTTTTGAGTTTCAGTGAGCACCATTAGACCTACAACACTTGAATTTTGCTAGCCACACTGTAGAATGTAACACCTGTGCTTTCTTAAAGGGATGATATTATTCTCATTTTCACCTCTCTGTCTGGTTTAGGTCTTATCTCTTTCTGGCCCAGTCTGATTCATCAGCTCCTGTAGCTCTGGGTATAAGCTGCATAGCCCCTCCTTACAATGTAGCTGTACTTCTATGTGAATAATAACACAATAACCACATCTATAGAGTAGACAATTACACATGTTTGTGTAATAGGTAAAATACAGTATAATTTAAAGTTTTGTCAGTTACAAGCCTTGCAGATGTATTTTAATATATATACTGTCCTAAAATAATCCTATAATATCTTCAAGTTCTCCTCACAAATAGTGGAAACAGATTCTTTTAAATCTAGAAAGTATTAGATGGACAGCTTCCAACTCTTTACCTTTTCCCTTATGCTTGCAGGATTAAGATGTCACTGTGGAATTAAAGAGGTTGCTTTGGGGTTATCGACTGGCCATCTGGCATAGCAGGACAAACCCCAGTGGACCACTGTACCTGTGGGCTAGTGGACTATCATCAACAAAAATATAAGTTTTTACCAGCCCTTTACTTCTAGGGAAGTCCAGGTTGAGGTTGAAACGTTTCACTACTCAGCCAAGTAGCTGTGTGCATTCCAGCCTCATTAGGACAATCACAACCAGTTTAGCCAGTGTGCATAACATTATATAGGCTGTTGTGGCCAAGTTTAAATTTTGATTTGGTGAAGATTTAATCAAAAAAGTGACTATCAACAGTTCTAGTGACTTTTTGGGCAGACTACAGTATAACTCCTTTTCAATATGTCATTACTTTACATAAGGGAGATTCAGTAAGACACTGGGTTTTAACACAAATGCAATTCCAGAAAAGATAAACACTAAAATTGCACTACACCATCTAATGAATTGGTGCTAGGAAAATAGAGCTCTATGTTTATCACTGATTGTTTATCACTATGTTCATCCCTGTTTAACTATGTGTGTATGCTGGGACAGTTTCACCAACGATAACCTGGTGGGTTCACAGCCACATACTTTAGTGACAGATCTAATCAGACAGACCAACTTCTCAATCGTCAGGTGACAAAGTGAGCAAAGTGAAACTCGGGTCATCCATCAGTCTGTTAAAGCACCTGACATATGAATCAGAAATATTCAACATGCATCAGTGATGTTGTGATCTAAATAGACTCTGTTTTACCTGTGATCAACTGGTTACAATGTGATATGTGGCCACAGCAGCCATAACTTTTGGAGCTAGGCATGTCCCCTGTGGCGATTACATGCATTTTTACAAAGGTTATGTGCTGTGTTTTTTCGTGGTTGAGCCCGTGACTTCCTAGAGTGAGCTAATAGGTGTAGTGTTCCATTAGCAAAAAGCAAATAAGTGCATTTCCCCCCAGAAAATGTTTAACCATTTCTTGAATGGTAAACTACATTATCATTGCCTAGAAAAATCTGAAGGTAGTTTTACATATCTGGCAACCAAAAACAGTTTCTTACTAAGGGCTTCTAAATGGTCTATAAGATATTAATGCTGGTGATCTTTTAATTAGTGCTTATATTGTTTTTTCACTGTCTAATAAGGCAACAATTCTGTAAATGTTGATAAGTTAATAGATCGTAGGCTATATGCCATTGGAGGTGTCTTCTAAGACAAGCATCAGCCAAAGTGAATTTTAAACCCCTAAGGTCATTGGTTTCTAAGTATTCATAAAGCAATTAATAAATATATCAAAATGGAGCCTTATTTAAAATTTAAAATAATCAAATAACTAAAAATCTAACAGTAACCCAAGGGCCTTCTGTTTTCCTGAATGACTTTTCCCATTATGTAATTAGCCTCACTCGTTGTCCATCCATACAAAGTATGCTTTCATACCTCGCTGCATCAGCCATGCAGTACATACCAAGACTACCACAGTATAATGGAAAGCCCAACTGAGAAAGTAAATGATGTGAATTTGACATTCTGCCCTCTGCTGCGGTGCCATGACAGCCACTGCATCATATCTGAACCACGGTGCTTTCCCATCTATCAGATGTGCAGCGGAGGAATGTGTGACTTCCTCCCAGCTTTAATGACACTTAGAGCACATTAGGGTCTGTGGTTACCTGGGAGGAGAATCACTCAAGCAGAGTGTCTGACCATCAAAACGCTGAGCCACAGAACTCACAGGGGAGGTCACACTTCACCTTGTATATTAATTAAAAAAGCTTTACATCGCTTTATATGAGTATTCCCATGGGTAATAAACATACTTATCGTTACTATTACATATATCATTTCTACTGGAAAAAAAATGAGAGAGCTGCCATGATATGGTCTCTATCAGTTTAGAACGTTTACTTTACTGGCACTAAATAAGATAAAGAAATGATCTTTATTCATCTTATCTAAAGCTAAGAGGAGTGTCAGTAGCCATAATACAAACTGAGTACCTCTGAGCTTCAAGAGGCATAAGAAATGACCAAACTGTGAGATCCATAAAAATTCTATGGAAAATGACATGGTCTGTGACATACTCAAAAATGGAAAGATATCCAATCTTGTCATTAACAGTATTATAGTTCTGGTGATAGTTACTATATGCTATAGAAAATGAAAGAGAGAGACTGGAGGTGACTGCCAAGAATTGGAATTACTGATATGGTTTGAGACTGGTCTGAGTGTTCACAGAACCACTCACCAAACACGCTCAGTGCTAGTTTGTTGTAATGTACATTCAGTTTGTGCACTGTCAGTTTGGGTATAGATGCTTTGCACAAGTTCAACAGTCAAATTATTGTGAATAGCACTTTGCATTTTATTTCAATATAAATTAGTTTTAAACATATTCACAATGTAGTTCCAAAATAAGAACTGCCATGAAGAGCTGCACTATTACTATAATACTCTGTTCCCTTACTCAAGGAAAAATAATGAGAGACTACCAGCCATTAAAAACAGTGCTAGAATAAAAAATATATGCTTACAATGTCAAACAGATGGCTCCTGTTGAGTGTTATGTAATGTATTATTTCTGCTGATACGACCTTTTATACTGTTCTAACTGGTCATGGTGCTGGTAATTGTAACTACTGTTGGCTATGTTAATATTTGTCATAATGACATGTTTTGTTTATAAAATTGTCATCTGTAAAGTAAATACAGATTTTAGATAAACGCAGAAGAGTAAAATGTGTGATATTTCCAGTGGAGTAAAAATATAGAAGCAGGGAATATTCAAAAATGGTAATATTCAAATTAATAAATGTGCCACAACACTGTCTTCAGTACTTTACTTACCTGTGTAAAAGAAAACTTTTACAATGTTAGAGCCTACATAAAAGGGTTTTGAAATTAGAGGCAGACTTAGATAATAGTGATGTAATGAAAAAATGGGAATACCTATGACAGAGGAAATTTGAGTCTGATCTCATTATTTCCAACCTTAATTTTTAAAATGTTTGTATGGTAAGTATACTGTGCATTAATATGCAAAATAGTGTATGACATTATCTAGCCACACCTAGGGACTTTCTGAACAGGCTTTGCTACTTTACATTTAAAATAGTTGACAACACTAAACTGATGTTACTTAACACATAAATCCCAATAGGGTTAACAGATATCCTGAAAAAGCCAACATGTCCGTCTCTTTTTTCCCTACACAGATTTTACTTAACGTGTGGCCTAAATGAGGGGGATGGTAGCAGAATCAGTTGTCTTTAGTGAGAGTGCCTCCTACAAGTTAATGAGAGCTTTATCAACACCTGAAAATGAGTGCAGAAGTAGAGAAGACACTATAAAGAGCTCATTTACTCGACAGCATATGGTGTGATTGATTATAGACAATTAAGGACATAAGTCCATGTGTGTGCAGTCATTTGTCATTCGGTGACTTCCGTGACTCAGGTGCTTGTGTTACTTGCTGACAGGGCTGGTAATAGTAATATGCTAGGGTCACAGCAGCTCACTACTCATTTTATTTCAATTTTTCTATGTGGAATGTTTCATAGCCACTATCTTTTTATGGTGATTTACACTAGCTCATTTTATTTTTAGTTTGATGTTACCCTGGGCAGTTTGACTCAACTCGCTGGCTCTTTTTAGTAATGCACAGCTGCTCAGGGCGTAAAAAAGTAACCTTTTGGTCTCTTAAACCAAATGAAATTAAAGGGGGGGGGGGGGACTGAGAGATGGCCACCTGCCAAAGTGACTGATAGATGTGAAACAGTTACTGCCTGAATTTCCCAGCATTTGGCAGGTGGCTGCTTATAATGTGCAGCCTTGGCTCTGCCACACACTTCCACAGCTCCACATATTCCCACATCGCAGCTTCTTCCTAATTATGTTTCCTCGCAGTACGGAGACCCAGCCTATTGTTGTTACATGTCTGTCTGTCTCCATGAATGGGAAGCAATGGAGGAGGCATCTCTACTGTTTCTGCCATCTTAAGCAGAATGCAAAGGAAAGCCTGGTGGGACATGGATTATTGCTGAAGTACAGAATACTTTAACATTGTGATCCTTCCACTACTGCTGAATTTGTATCAGAGACAGAACAGAAGGAAGTTTTGTGGTTTCTCTGCCAGTGTTATGAATCAGGTTGATTGAAGCTGTATTTGTTGGTCAGGCAAGTAGTCATTAGCATAATTAAGGTGTATTTAAACTATTTTTCAGTTTTCTTGCATAACCACTCATTTTAACTGCTGTCTGGTATCTGCACTCTCACTGTCCTGGTCCCTTTATTTCTGCTATGTGAGCAGACACATGAGCCACTGTCTGACAGACAGGCAGACCAACTATTAGCTGTAATTGCCAGAGGATCAGTCATCCCAAGTTCATCAGGTCTGTTGCTGTTTTCATGCAAAAGCCAAACCTGGGGCAATAAGATGGAAGACCTGACCTAAATCTGTCTTTACATACAGCCCTGCATGATGGAAATGTTGCTTATGGAGTAAATAAGATTATTCAAATATCATAATGCAGTCAGTGATATTGGCAGTGAGCTAGGGCTTCACTAAAAGCAGAGGGAGCAGAGCTGTACAACACTGCAAGATTTCCTAATTGATGGGAGGAAGGCTGTATAATTGATCTAGGATGCCGCAAGGACTTCTGCATATCAAATTGGGTCAGATGTGTAAAGTATCTGGATAAGAGCAAATTGTAACCAAGTGGCGTAATTACTGGATGCATGTAGGAATAAAGGAACAGGAGGCAAAGATACAGATGCTCACCTGTCCTGCTGACGAAAATAGAAAGGATCATGTCTGGATAAATAGAGTAAAAACTATGAAAATGTGCATCTGAAATGAATAAATGATCAAATCCGTGAGCTCCCTGTACTATTACGCACAAATATCACACCTGCGCGTCTAACGTTCAAACACATCCCCGATTATGAGATCCACTGATTAGAAAAACATACCAAAATCTAAGGTACTTACGTGCCATATCGCAAAGAAGATCAGGGATACGCACAGGACCAGAGACAGCATGTAGCAAAAGGCAGCAAAAGTGAACATAATTAAAAAAGGAAACGGTGGATAATTTCCCTAAAGATCCCACTGTGAAACATCTAAAACATAAAGAGGGGGGAACGAAGAGCCAGGAAGAAAGTTGTCACGGTGCCATGAGAATCCAAAGCGGTACCGGCACCATGACTTCACCCCTCAGTCTTTGCCACAAATTGTTGCAAAAGCCCTTTCTAGATTATTAGCCGCGCGTCCACCCGGGAGGGACGATGTGACTTGAAGTCAACGCTGGTCTCAAATCAGTGCACTTGACATGATCAGCGATCAGTCCACACAGGGTTGGTGAGATGATCATGTAATCACAGAAATGCAGCGGCTTTCTCTGGAACTTGATATGAGGAGGTTATGCGCAAAACCATCCGGGAGAGGTGAATTAGTAAGGAATCCATTCAGCAGCGGCAGACGGAGCCCCTGCTGCATCTGCTGTGTTGTGACGGTGCTGTAGAGGAGCTCCTCGCCACTTCGTGCACAAGGCCTTCTGAAATAAATGTCGCTTTCTCCCCTGACAAACCTACCAGCAGTTGAGAGCAAAGGAAGGCGCGTGAACAGGTGGATTTAAAAGAGCAGCGCCCGGTGTGCGTGCATGCGTTTGTGTGTGTATGTGTGTGTGTATGTGTGACGCGCATCCATGTCTGCCTGTCTGTAGTTTTCAGACGCTTGCTATGAAGGCAGACCGTGCTCTTTTGATCACTGGGTGCCAAATAATTCTTAACGTTTTGAGCCTGGTCGCGGCTCTGGGTTATGTGAAATAATGGACGACCCACTGTTTTTCTTTTGAAAACTGCTTACTTCAGTACCACTCCAGTTGCTGTATCAGTTTCTACAGAGTAACAGGATTAACCACTCATCCTATATTAATTAAAACATACTGCTAAATTTAAATATTAAATTGCTTCCGTGTTATAAGACCCCCAAACTGCCATTATCTCCTAGAAAATGATCATTCAGGTTGAGAGAGAACTAAATAGTTAGATTTGTGTCTAAACTAATCCATTTCCCGGAATGACACGTACAGTGTACAGAATTTAAACCGTGAGTCTGGCGCCACTATCTGACGCTTTTATGAACTGCGCTGTAATTGAAAGGCGCAAGCAGAAATGCACCGAAGCTCAATGCTGTGTCCAAACACCTGTAATCGATGCATCTATCATAGATGTTCTGTAAAAGAAAGGATGTAGTGAAAGCCTCGTACCCTGAGCTGGTCTGGTCACTTCCACCGTGGTGCCATGACCAGCAGACATCAGCGAAATAACGCTGCTCTAGTGTAAAAGCAGAACAAAACGCAAAAGGTGTCGCAGCCGTGCCACCTACCCTTACCTCCATGGTACCACAACAGTGTAGCTATAATCGTCCTGCAAACCATTCGTAGGCTTAATATATTTTATTAGCTAGGCCTACTTTTGTGTTTAGCAAATTTGACTGTGTTGGAATGATGTGACTACATATTAAACCAAAGCCAATAGCATTTAGTTGATTGTTGTTCAGTAATAATTGCTCAATGTAATAAGACATTAAAAATGCACTGAATGTACTGCAGGGTGATGAGCCTTCAAAATAATAGCATGAAAAGACTAGGCCTATGAAAGCAGTTGGATCTTCTGGCTACACAGAAACAATAAACAACTATTAGGAGCTACTTAATCGTCTGAAGGACAGGCCGTCGACTGGTAAATGTAGGGAACATGTGCGACATCTTAGTGCAGCTCTTATTTTGAAAGTTCTGCTACATCCGACACTCAGATATGGTGCCTAACTTGACGCTGGTCGCCTAGCAACAGCTAATTGGGTTAGGGCTGCTCCTTCTGACTTGGCTGACACTTAGCTACCACATTAGCGTTAACGCTAGTTAATATTTTCATCACAAGCGCACATCGTTTGGCGGTAAAACAATAGTACACGGCAGAGTTATTACTAAGAACTGTAACTGTAATTACTAAAATACCCTCATCATACCGGTGACTAAAGAGAAATAACGCCATGTTACGCCTGGACGACACAGAGTAAGTTGCTAACCTAACGCTAGAAAAACCTTCGCAGCGTTAATGCGATGTCATGACTGACTGCTTTTTGTATTTTCTGTTAATGGACTTTACGGCTTCCAAGTAATGGTAGGATAATACGGAGCAATTAATAATTATATAGGCCTACCGCACCGTTAAATAGCCTAGTCCTTTTAAAACTTTTACTTTACATTTATTAAAGTGTGCTGACCTAGCACAGCTTTTTAGGCTATTCATCAGTCTGCATTCCCAGGGAAACCTCTGTACTCTGAGCTGAACAGATCAGGTAAATTAAAGAGATAATTTGAAATGTATTTGGATCTGCTGGCATAAACAGTGAAAAGGATTCCCACAAGTAGCTAAAGTGCTATTTATACATTCCAGGTTTCCTCCACAGCATGACAAGTGCTCAATAAAATAAAAAAAGAAGGCAGAACACTAAATTGAAATCTTATTTCTTTCAGAGCGTCTTCCTGTCAGAGCTCTTCCTGTAAGGCCTGTGAGAAAGCAGAGACAGCCAGGTAGAGACGGAGTCATCTGCATGGCAACTAGTCATGAACCTGTACATGTTGTCTGTATGCAACTGTCACATAATGCGTTAAACGTTTTGCCCTTGTTCCTCAATACTTTTAAGACTCCAACAGAACACCCATCTACTGAAAATAGAGCAGCACAGATGATGTTCACTTTGAAATAATTTCTCATGGTTGTGCCCAGAAGTGTTTGTGAGCAGTGTGCCATCAGTATCAGCTGCACGATTCATTGCTATTCATTATCATCAGCGACAAGTTCTAAGTGTCAGTGTTGGCCTTTTCACAGTTCTTTTGTGAAAGCAACATTTCCAGAAATTGGCATAGCCTCTAATTTTTTGGTTGGAAAGGGGCCAAGACCATAATGTGCACATTTCCCAGTAGGCATTTCAAATGGCGTTGCATAGCAACTAACAGTCCTTTCTCTCCAATCAAGCATTTGCTTTATTTTCTAATCATTACTTAGGGGGAGATTTACAGAGCATTGCTCATGAGTGCCTGTTTGATGTGCATTTACAGTAGGGACTACTCATACCTGAGTGTTCTTCAGTGAAAGTTCTGGTCAGTGGTTGGCATCATGATCGCAATTAGTTTATGCTGGAGTCTGGAGGGATTTAAACGTTTTCCTGTAATTTTCGTCTGTGTTAAACCTGTCATAACAGTTTTTAGCCATTTACAAGTAGCAGGAATAAGCTGTGAACAACAACACTCATATATCATCACCTTTTAAATATGGCAGACTTTATTAAACAGTTACTTGCCTACACAGCATACAGTTACAGAACAACATAGCATTCATTTGAAGTTTTGTTTTTGGCCAGCAAGCAATGGGACGCCCAAAATGGATGTTACTGTAGCTATGTTTTTGGTCTTCACTCTGATCTCTGCCAGCTTTAGCTGCTAATTGTTACACTGTGTTCAGTATCTAATAACTAACTGGTTCTGTCTGCTTTTGCTGCAGCGCAAGTAGTATACAGCTTCCAGCTACGGCTGGATTCAACACTATGACAGCAGTTAAAGTCAACCAAAACAGTAGGGACAACTAAACAATGAGCTCCTTAATTCTGTATAACACAGGGGCTGCATACTTGATAATCATCACTACATGCAAGCCTCTTTAATGTTGTTTTCATATTTTCATTTTATATTGTTATTTGTTAAATATAAATTATAGCTGATTAAACTGAGTTGTGACCATACAGTCCAGGCTGCAGAAACCTTCCATATGCGGGACTCTTCACTTCAAACCACTGAAGTTGTCAAGACGGTGAGAAAACGAAGTAAGTCTTTTAAAAGTAGAACTTAAAATGTGTTTATATAATCTGAATCTGTAATCTATAAGTGCACATACTAATACTGTACATCTTACAGGTCACTTCCCCTGCAATGCTGTAATTGGGTCTCGACCCTATTGCTCTCCTGAGTACAGCCCTGGCTTCTACAAGTTAGGCTCAAAATTACCTCAGAGCACATTTTTGTGAGTTTACATTTCCTCTGAGCATGATGCTCAATGAACCTTACGCTGACACTTTTCTATACCAGAACAAAATATATTTGTATAAGTTTAAATAGAGTATAAGCAAATGCAGCAGTGTGACATGTTTATATCAGTGTTTGTAGAATGATATAGTGTTCTTCTCTATGTGGTACTAACAGGAACTGCAGTAGTGTGTCCAGCAGATGGTGCAATTTGCCTTTTATTAGTAGAGAAGAGCTGAAATCAGTAGGGTGGCATTTTACATATGACATGTGCTTTGTGTTGTGAGAAAATTTCTTTCTGATAACACTTTTAAAACCACACTACTTGGACTAAACTGATTGCTCTTTCAGAGTGCAGTCACACATCATTCCTATCCAGCCTTCCTCCAAAACACGGTGAGTTGGAAATGATTACAGCATACCTTGTTATTATGGGCACTGTACTATGTATTACATTATACTCCATGAAAAACTTTCTTTGATTTTATACTTACTGGGGAACTGAGAGCAGTATTTCAAAGAACTGTTGCTTTGCCTGCACAGGCAAAAACTGACTCAAAGGACTAATTCCAAAATATTTTACTGACAATGAGGAAATAGGAAAACACTCTTCAATGTGTTTTTTGCCCTTGCTGACAGTGTGTCCTATGTAGACAAAAGGAGAATAGACGCGGAGATCGAGGAGGTGAAGCAACTGGATGAGTGGAAGCCTGTTATTAGCATCTTCACAGCAGTGCTGGAAGCTTTAGATGACAAACACAGCTAACAATTCATATAGCCTCTATGGTGTTTACTGTCAGCACGTGTCTTTAATCTGTGCATTATAAGAAACTCTGTTGATAGGTTATCTCTTTAAATCATTACTTGGTACTAACTGTGTGAACAGGATTTGTCATGCACCCATTCTGCTCATCATCAAGTTTCTTTTATTGGAGAGCTAAGGTGTAAGTGAAATCTTTGTGTTTTGCTGTTCTTTTGTAGGAGTGCATTAACATTTGAGAAAGTGCTCATTTTTACTGTCTGTTATAACTGAAAATAATTCCCAAATGAAGTAATGTAATTATTTATGCCATAAAGGCAGTGTATTTGACATTGAACACTTTGGGTCTCCTTACACATGTTCTTACAAACAGCAATAAGACTTAATAAGTCATCATGCTAATTATGTAACAGTTTCAAAAAAGTTCACTTATTTCATCTTAAAGTACATTTGGCCATTAGGCATTGTTGTTGTAATGGTTATGAACAGCTGGTGATTACTACAAAACTAAATGTTGCATACAACCTCCAAAATCTTATGATGTTGATGTTGTATTTGGCTGTGTGTACTGAGAATAAAATAGAATAATTAGAATAATTATTTTTAAATTATTAGCTTAAAATTCATTTTAGGCAGTTCAATAAAATGCCCAGTAATAGCTGTGGCAGAGCCTCCTTAAATGCTGTGCTGGCTTTTTTGTGATCTTGACACATCAGTGTTGTGATAATGATTTAATCAATAAGCCCCAAGGCCCTAAAACTACCAAGATAAAACAGAATTACTGCTTCAATACCAGATACTGTGCTGTTGTTTTGGTGTTACTTCCCTGGAATCAACAGTTTAAGGTTTATCAGCTGCGGGTTGGGCTCAAGTTGTGTAAAGTATAAATATACAGCATGTAAAAAACACTGGAATCAGCCTAGAAAATACATTCCAGTTTATGGAATGTATTTTCATTTCATAATTTCATACATTTCTCAATGTATGATCATTTCGATCAGTTTTTGTGAAGTATGTAATTGAATCTAATAGAAAATTGTATATGGATATGTGCACTAAGCGTCTTTAGGTTATAGGCTCTGTTCTGTTGTGCCCCTATCTTTCTATTGTTAAAATCCCTTTTTAAGAGTTCCCAAGTTTTTTCCCAAGAGCTAAAAAGAAACGTTTTTAGCTTGGACTTAAACGTTGCCAGAGATGAGGCTTGTCTAACATCATCAGGAAGACTATTCCAGATGTTAGCTGCATAAAACTGAAACGCTGCTTCTCCATGTATAGTTCTGACTCTGGGCACCAGCAAAAGGCCTGTCCCTGATGTTCTCAGAGTTCGAGATGGTTCATATGGCATCATGACTTATACACAAGCAGTGCTCTTTTAAAGTCTATTCTCTGAGCGACAGGAAGCCAGGGCAGACATCTGAGAACATGAGGAATGTGGTTGTACTTTCTGGTTCTAGTCAGGACCCGAGCAGCAGTGTTCTGAATGTACTGCAGCTGCCTGACAGCTTGTTTTGAGAGCCCCATGACCAGGCCGTTACAGTAATCTAACCTGCTGGAGATAAATGCATGGATAAGTCTCTCCAAGTCTGGGTTAGACATGATCCCTTGGATTCTGGCAATGTTTTTGAGATGGTAAAATGCTGATGATGTTATTGATTTAACGTGGTTGTTAAAAATTTAAGTCTGAGTCCCTAGATTTCTAACCTGATTATTAGATTTTAGAGAAAGAGACTGTGACTGCTGACACTTTCTCTTTGTTTCTATGGCCCAAAAATGATCATTTCAATTTTGTCACTGTTTATTTGGAGAAAGTTGAAAGCATCCACAGAGTGATCTGTTCAATGCAATGACACAGTGAATCGACTGGTCCATATTCACCTGCTGTGAGTGAAATGAAAATCTGAGTGTCATCTGATCCAACAGTACTAAGACAGAGACTGTATCTGTGTTCAGACGGATGTCATTTGTCACCTTGATGGTGCAGTCTCAGTGCTGTGATTGGGCCTGAAACCTGACTGAAAATCGTCAAAGCAGTTGTTTAACAGGAGAAAGTCAGTAAGTTGTTGGTAAACAACTTTTTCAATGATTTTGCCTAAAAACAGCAGGTTGGATAGGGGCCAGTAGTTGTTCAGTACTGTGGCATCAAGACTGCTCTTCTTCATGAAAGAGTTGATGACAGCAATTTTCAAGGCCCTTGGAACTGTAATGAGTTATTAACTAATTGAGTGAGTTGTGGTAACAAACTGCTTAGTACTGATTTCAGAAATCTAGTGGGTAAAACATCGAGGCAGCAGGTGGATGAACTCAGACTGGAGATGATCACTTCAACTGTTATGTCATTAACAGGTGTAAAGTGTTTCAGTTCTAACAAGTGTCTCCTGGATGGCTACAGAATTGGTATTTTTTTTGTGCAGTTTATTGCTTGTTTAATACCCTGAACCTTGTCATTAAAAAATAATGCAAACTGATTGTATTTAGATGCTGAAATTAGTTCTGATGGCAATGGAGATGGAGGGTTTGTTAATCTACTCACTGTAGCAAACAGGACACGTGAGTTGTTACTGCTCTGGATGATGATTTCAGAAAAATACATTTCTCTTTTTCTATGTAGAGTTTCATTGAACACACACACAACATCTGCTTATAAATGTCATAATGAACCTGGAGCTTTTATTTACGCCATTTTCGTTCGGCCTTCCTGCACTCCCTTTTCTGTGCCTGACCGAGTCATCATTTCTCCACATCGCCTTTTGCCTGTTCCTGATCACTTTATCTTTAACAGGAGCAATAACATCCATGGCCCACACTAATAAAGTCAGAAAAGTTCAAATTCAGAATTGGCCAGTGGTCCCTGGTGCAGTGTAAGCTTTTCATTTTAACTTGATGCATATAGAGTTTCACTGACAATGATGGCAGATTTATTAAAAGGTAGTAATTTCTGAAACATGTAAAAACAGGGTCTCCGAAATCAAATAGGCATAAACAAAAACAGCTTTTCCATTTCTGAGAACCTTGAGTTATTGTTACTGTGTTGTTGCAGTGCAGGGAAGCTAGTTTCTGTAGCCCTAGTATTGTAATACAGTTAAATAAAGTAAAAATATATTTCTTTAAATAAAATGTGTTATTATTGAGTCCTAATTATTTGTGTTTGCTTGTTCTTAGTTTCATACAGTACACTTTGCTTTAACAAGTCCTCAAACAATGATAAGCTCTTTGGCTTTAACAGTAGATCACTGTTAGCAGGACATGCTCAAAGCTAAGCTCTTTGTACATTCAGTAAACTAATCATGCTTACTACTCTTCTATACAGACTGTTCAACACATTTGGAAGTGCAAAGCTTGATAAAGCTGCTGTCTCCAATAACAGTTGCAAAAGTAGTTCAAGACTCGCTGTTTGGTGCATGGTTAATTCACATAACAAAAGTCAGGGTTTAAAATGAATGTCCTAGATTCACCCCAAGCAAAACAACAGGGCGGGTGTCATGGATGGATGAGTGGACAGTCCTGCTCCCTTATGCTTGCCCAGGATGTGACATCTGCTTTGTGCTTCTGATACCTTAAACTTAATCCTTTGTGATTTTTGACTGAGCATCCCATTGCTGTTATAGGATGCCAGAAACATCAAAATGCTTGTCTTCCATAAGACTAATCCTTTAAACGTCAAGGCAGAGAGAGACAAGTGATCTACACAGTGAGAGACTTACTAAACATATAGAAGCAGACACCTGGATAGAAGAACATAGCATCTAGAGGTTGAGTCATGGCAACTGGACTTTCAGTTCTTTAAAGTTGAAATGTTTCGCCATCCATCCAAGTGGCTTCATCAGTCTGAGAGAGGCTGGACACGAACCTCCAATTTATTTCCCAGGTTGGTTTCACTCCACCTTGGGCCCAATGTTGTAATACAGTTAAATAAGATCAGACTGAAAATCTGAAAAAGACTGAAAATCAGACTGATGAAGCCACTTGGATGGGTGGTGAAACGTTTCACTTTTAAAGAACTGAAGTCCAGTTGCCATGACTCAACCTCTAGATAACCTCCCCTGGACAACTGAGAATCTACACAGACAAGAACATAGCATGTTTCACCCCCCTTAGCAGTGTGACGTAGAGACTGGTGCTGCAGTACAGAGGGTACGCACAAACCTCATTGTCTCACAAATGTCATTATTGTAAATGTTTTATGTGTGCATGTAGTTGCTTATTTTTTCTCTTCTGCCTCTAGCACTGCTAATTAGGGCTTCCAAATTGTGAAGGTTTACTGCTATAAAACAGAAAATGAGTCCCATATGCATATAGCACATCGGCAACCACAGAACCACATAAGTGGTTGAGACACACACATTCCTGTAATAGCCTCCTGAAGATTTGCGGGTGCAAGTTGTGAAAGGCTCCAGTGGTAATCACATACAGAGCCTGGGCCTGCTAGATAAGCTAATATGCAACCACCTTTCTGCTTTCCTACTCATACCCCACCACCACAGGTATGGACTGCTGGGGACTGAGATATAGAATGTGTTTTCATGTATGTGATTATTTGAGGTTTGTGGACTTTGATGTTCATGGCCACAGTAGCATTAGCTTTGGACTGAATCTGCCACAGATAATATGTTTTTAGTGGTATTTATTTTTGATCATATTCAAGACACAAATTTTAAGATGTATATGTAACTATGGTTAGGCTAGGATCTAAGGTTATGCAACTGACAGTGTGACAACTGACAAGAAGTACCACAATTTAGGGTCCAATCTTAACACAGGATGTACATTGTACAGTAAAAAACAATGAGTAGAAATGTATTTTCTAATATTTATCATAAGGTCAGCAAACAATATTTCTTCCAGTGTAATGGCACTGAACCATGTTCTCGTGTATACTACACTGAATCCATGATCATTAAATTGATTAGGAATGTGAGGTGCTAACATACCAGCTAAAATGAAAAGAAGAACAAAAGACATATACACAGTCACTGGTTATACATTTAGGCCTGCGTATATGACTAGAAAAAAGATTAGTCAGTGGCAGAGTCAGCAGGAAAAGCTGTTGGTGTCAGTGATGATTAAAATGATATTGCATATTGACCTTGGTTTCTCAGCCTTTTCAGAACTTTATGACTCAAATAGTACGCTCAATTTTGTTTTATTCTACAGGAGTATGGGGTTTGTAAGGATGCCCCTGACAATAATAACATCCAGAGCCGAGATATGAGGTGTTTGGTCAGGGTACATAAATATACTGCAAAATGGGCTATTGGGATTCATGTCTTGAGATGTGAAATATTTACGCTGTATAACTATCAGCTATAGTTGTAGTTGTTTTGATTTTCATTTTATTTTCAGGAATAGTGTGCAGTGTATTAAATTATGGTTAAAAAAAAGTGATAATTTAATCATTACATACAAATAGTTAAAAGTTGCATTTGATTTTTCACGTCAGTCAAATGAAAATGGGGCGGATGGTGGTGGCTCAGCTATACTACCCCCCCCTCCATGATACTTTGCTACCTTCTGTTGCTCCTACAGCTACAGTAGACTCCAGTAGTTTACATGTATCCTAGTAGGATCAACAACTTGTTTCATTAAATACTTTGACCATGCTCAATTTTAAAACGACCCTCAAAGGCACACCAAAGCAGGTTTCCCTCCCTGAACTGCTTATTTTCTGGGTTTTTCTCAGAAAATGTTTCTTCCTGTTAGCTCAGTGTACTGATACTGGTATACAGATACAGATAACGATACAGTCTGAAAAATCCACTAAATATTGACACCTACTCACCATAGGTGCACCATTAAAACAACATCAATCACTTTAGTTTCAACAATGCAGTGTGTCTACTAATGATGATTGCTGGTTACACAAATATCCTCCTGGAGCTCACTCTTACTTGATTATTGATTCTGCCAACACATAAGACACAGAAACAACACTGAATTACCAATTCTGTCGTACCCTATGATGCCTCAACTTCCTCATGACAACCAGTATTTAGATTAACCTAATCCAAATTAGAATTTACAGCATTCAGCCCAGCCAACATTTTCCATTCCATATCTGCCTATTTCCAACAGCCGTTTTCACTCTTACCACTAGATGGCAGCCTTTAATTCATTACGGTTTACGCTTCATAGATTTATCATGACATTTTGTCCTCTCATCATGCTGCTTATCAGATGTCCAACATGATCTTCAGCTGACCAACAGTGAATAATATCCATGTTACTACAGATGCAGACAGACAGTATTCATACTGCATTCTGCTTCAGACACTTTACAGAAATGCTCACACAGGATTTCATGCTATGGTATGTTTAAGATGGATCACTGTGCAATACACTTGGCTCTAACTAACTGTATAAAAATGATGTCAGTAGTCAGTAATGTGGAGCCGTAATCTCTTACACCAGAACATTATGTTTCTTTTTACTTTACTTTTTTTAAAAAAAAGAAAAACAATGCAGAAGCTTAAAAAATTCTGGTTATTCAGAGGAAAAAATATCTAATTTTCTTAAAAATGACTGGTTATGTAATTGTAATTTCTTAGGAATTCAATTAAGATTATAGTTACAATATTTGCAATATTTCTCTTTCTGTCTTGTAAAGTAAATGACCACTAACCACGGATGGATTACTGAATGGACCACAAAATAAAGGGATGGGGCCTATAATACATTGTCCTATAATACATACATGTGTGAATCTGCCTGGGTCACCGGGATGATGGCATGTTCACTGTAACATGCTCAAGCTGATGAGGAACAGGCTCTTGGAGACCCTCTGGTACTGTGTACTGGCCTTGGGAACAGCATTTGTTACATCTTTGGAAATATGCCAAGAAAACAGACAGAGAGCAGGAAGAGCTGTGAGAGCAGGACATATTTCCATGATCTAGTAAATATGACGAAAGGTTAACATGTAACAGTCGGACTTGCAACCCGGATGTTGCGGGTTCAAATCTCAGGACTGGCAGGAATTGTCGGTGGGGTGGAGTGAATAGCCAGCGCTCTCTCCACCCTCAATACCACAACTGAGGTGACCCTTGAGCAAGACACCGAACCCTCAACTGCTCCCCAGGCGCCACAGCAATGGCTGCCCACTGCTCCGGGCGTGTGTTCACGGTGTGTGTACTTCGGGTGGGTTAAATGCAGAGGGGAATTTCGAGTATGGGTCACCATACTTGACAAGAGTAGGCACTTTCACTTTCGCTTTCATGAAGCTGGATTTCATCCACTAAAAGAGCTAAAACTCTGCTTATGACATCTTTTTTATCAGGTGATGACCATATCAAACTGTTTAATGACTGTCATGGCATCAGCTATTTGTAATGGTGTGCTGGGCAGTGTATTCACAGCAGCAGACAGAAAGAGACTAGACAAAATGATAAGAAAAAAGCTAGCTCAGTTCTGGGCTGCTTTCTCGACTTAGAAGAGAGATGAGGGAAAAGAGAATGAGGGTCAAGCTTTTAGCCATCATGACAGGGCATAAATCAGAAGTTAACACAAGAGGAGTTATTCAAAAAAACCTAATAAAAATTAAGACCACTCCTCTTATTGAACAGAAAAACAGAACAATCAGATGTTCAGTCAGTTTATTTCATGCAGCATGGAGAGAAGGCATCTACAGCATTCTCTGTCTTCTTCCCTAAAATTCAGGATTACATAGCTGAGGAAAGGGGTGGACTCATCTTCAAAAGGACCCCAAATGTTTTTACAGGTGTCATCTACCTTGAGGCATCAAACGGCACTAAAACAATGTTGGTAGTTATTTACATGCATCTAAAACACTAAAACCCCCATACCATGCATTCTTTAGCCCAACACATTTAAGTGACCGTTTGACAATTACAATTACAGTTATAATTCTACTATAAAACACAAAAAGAAGTAAGACCTAAACTCTACTTTATAACTCTGTAAAACAATCACAAACCCCCCCTTTTGACACAAAGTGTCACAATTATCAATCATAAGTCATTACAAATTAGAAAAAAAAGTACATTATTAGTCATGGTATCACTGTCACTATATGGGTTTCCTGGGGCACAATCAGTCAACTGTATTTCAGCCGTATTTGTTGATTCAGTTGGTTATTTAACATAAAGTGAAGTGTATTCTCCTCCAATTACTCTTCCTATCCATTTATACATCAAGGCTCGCATGCAAGTGAGTGCACATTTACAAACACACAGGATAATACCAAACATAATAACTACAGGAATTAAAATTTGTACAATTCCTGCACCCCAAGGACCAAACTTATCTGACAACCAATTTCAAAAACTAAAACCTGCAGATTTGGATGGCCCAAAAGCATCTCGAATCCTTTGTAATGCTGCTATAACATTTGTCATATCAGAAGTGTCAGGAATGAGAGTGACACAAGCATCTCCTGTTAAATTTAAAGTTAAACACATACCTCCAATCTAAAGCCATTTCATGTTTTAATAATGTTAGTCTATGAGATTTGTCATTTGCTTTAAGTAAATAAAAACCTTTATAGTTTCATTTGCAAATGCAGACATTGAATAGGTAATATTATTAATGTGATCAGCTAAAAATGTTACAATGTACCATGGTAACAACCCAATTCCCCATTTTTCACCTAAAGAAATATGCCAATGGAAAGCTTCAAGGGTCGAAAATTTTGCAATCTCTCGTTTTTCACTGTGATTTATATTATGCATTAAATTAACTGGAACTAAGGCTAAGTTAACAATTGTAAAGTTAACAAAATAGCAACATCCTGACCATCCTGATGGTAAGAAAATAAATGCTTTAGTCCCTCAAAGCCAATAAAAATTGCCAATAGGAGGTATACCCATATATGCAATAGCCTGAAGGAAATCATTGGTTGAAGAATGAGAGGAGGAAGGCGTGTTCGTAGGCAAAGAGAGAAGAGTAAGGGCAGGAGTGTAGGACTTAGAGTAGGGACTTTGAATGTAGGGACTTTGTCAGGGAAAACTAGAGAGTTGCCTGATATGATGGAGAGAAGAAGAAAGGTGGATATCTTGTGTGTTCAGGAGACCAGGTGGAAAGGTAGCAAGGCCTATAGATTAGAAGCAGGGTTCAAGCTGTTTTATCATGGTGTGAATGGAAAGAGGAATGGAGTAGGAGTTATCCTGAAGGAGGATTTTGTTAGGAATGTTCTGGAGGTGAAGAGAGTGTCAGATAGGGTGATGAGTCTGAAGATGGAAGTTGAAGGTGTGATGTTGAATGTTGTCAGTGGTTATGCCCCACAGGTAGGATATGAGTTAGAAGAGAAGGAGAAATTCTGGAGGGAGATGGATGAGTTGATTCAGGGTATCCCTAGTGGTGAGAGAGGGGTGATTGGGGCAGACTTCAACTGACATGTTGGTGAGGGAAACAGAGGTGACGAGGAAGTGATGGGTAAGTTTGGTATGCAGGACAGGAATGCAGAAGGACAGATGGTGGTAGACTTCGCAAAAAGGATGGAAATGGCTGTAGTGAACACATTTTTCCAGAAAAGGGAGGAGCATAGGGCGACATATAAGAGTGGAGGCAGGAGCACACAAGTTGATTACATCTTGTGCAGACATTTCAGCCTGAAAGAGATCAATGACTGCAAAGTAGTGGTTGGGGAGAGTATAGCCAGACAGCATAGGGTGGTGGTGTGTAAGATGACTCTGGTGGTGAGAAGATGAAGAGGACAAGGGCAGAGAAGAGGACCAAGTGGTGGAAATTGAAAAAGGAAGAGTGTTGTGTGGCTTTCAGGGAGGAGCTGAAACAGGCTCTGGGAGGTCAGGAGGTTCTTCCAGATGACTGGACAGCTACAGCTAAAGTGATCATGGAGACAGGTAGGAGGGTACTTGGTGTGTCATCTGGAAAGAGGAAAGCAGATAAGGAGATTTGGTGGTGGAATGAGGAAGTTCAGGAGTGTGTTAAGAGGAAAAGTTTAGCTAAGAAGAAGTGAGACACTGAGAGGACAGAAGAGAACAGAAGGGAGTACAGGGAGATGCAGCGTAAGGTGAAGGTAGAGGTGGCAAAAGGGGCGTATGAGGATTTGTACAGGTTGGCAGAGGCAGAGAGACAGAGATGGGAAGGATATGCAGCAGGTTAGGGTGATTAAGGACAGGGATGGAAATGTGTTGACAGGTGCCACAAGTTCAATTCAATTCAATTCAATTTTATTTGTATAACGCCATATCATAATACAAAACATCTCATGGCACTTTACAAAAACAAAAAAACCCAACAAATCCCTTATGAGCAAGCACTTGGCGACAGTGGAGAGGAAAAACTCCCTTTAACGGAAGAAAAAATCTCCAGCAGAACCAGGCTCAGTTTGGGCAGCCATCTGCCTCGACCGTTTGGGGTGAGTGGATAGAGCAGAGAGAAAAGAACAGCAACAATAAACAACAAATAGACACTGCAAGTTGGTGGGGCCAGTAACTGCACATCAGCGATATACAGCTCCAGGACTGGGGACACCTGCAGAAGGTACAGAGAGAGAACAGAGAGAGAGGGAGAGAGCACAAGGTTAGTGACATTCAATGGTGGAATATACATGTGAGGGGGGAGGAGAGGAAGAGAGGGGAAGGGAAGGGAGGGGAGGAGTAGGGGAGCTTGGTGCACTGATGGTCCTCGGGCAGTCTAGGCCTATAGCAGCATAACTAAGGGATGTTTCAGGGTTACCTGAAGCCAGCCCTAACTATGCGCTTTGTTAAATAGGAAGGTTTTAAGTCTTGCCTTAAAAGTACAGAGAGTGTCTGCCTCCTGAACCCAGACTGGGAGCTGGTTCCACAGGAGAGGAGCTTGAATAGCTAAAGGCTCTGCCTCCCATTCTGCTTTTGGAAACTCTGGGAACCACAAGTAGACCTGCACTCTGAGAGCAAAGTGTTCTATTGGGATAATATGGTACTATGAGGTCTTTAAGGTATGAAGGAACTTAATCATGAAGGGATTTGTATGTGAGAAGAAGGATTTTAAATTCTATTCTGTATTTTACAGGGAGCCAATGAAGAGAAGCTAATATAGGATAAATATGATCTCTCTTACTAGTTCCTGTCAGGACTCTGGCTGAAGCATTCTGGATTAACTGGAGGCTTTTTATGGAGATACTGGGACATCCAGATAATAATGAGTTACAGTAATCTAATCTTGAGGTAACAAATGCATGGACTAGTTTTTCTGCATCATTTTGAGACAGGATGTTCCTAATTTTAGCAATGTTGCGCAGGTGAAAGAAGGCAGTTCTAGAGATTTGTTTTATGTGTGAGTTAAGACATGACGAGACATGTCCTGGTCAAAGGTAACTCCAAGGTTTTTCACAGTAGTGCTGGAGACAGGGCTATGCCATCTAAAGTAGCTATAATTTTAGAAAAGCTATTTCTGAGGTTTTTAGGCCCAAATACAATAACTTCTGTTTTCTCTGAATTTAAAAGTAGAAAGTTACTGGTCATCCAGGCTGTTATGTCAGTTAGACACGCTTGAAGTCTGGTTAACTGGTTTGTGTTAACAGGTTTAATAGATAGATACAGCTGAGTGTCATCTGCACAGCAGTTGTAATTGACAGAGTGCTTCCTAATGACATAGCCTAAAGGAAGCATGTACAAGTTGAACAGAATCGGTCCTAGCACAGAGCCTTGTGGAACTCCATAACTAACTTTTGTGCGTGTGGAAGTTTCATCATGGACATGAACAAACTGGAATCTGTACGATAAATAGGATTGGAACCATTTGCTCTTCCTCCGATACCAGTCACATGCTTCAGTCTGTGTAATAACATTCTGTGGTCAGTAGTGTCAAATATATAAAGTGTAGAAACAAGTCCATTATTTGAGGCTAAGAGAAGGTTGTTGGTGACTTTTGACAGTGCTGTTTCTGTACTATGATGTGCTCTAAATCCTGATTGAAAATCTTCAAATAGTTCATTCCTGTGTAAGTGGTCTGATAGCTGCTTAGCAACAGCTTTTTCAAGGATTTTAGAAATAAATGGTAGGTTGGATATTGGTCTATAATTACCCAAGACTCCTGGATCAAGACTAGGCTTCTTGAGTAAGGGTTTGATTACTGCAGTCTTAAAGGCCTATGATACGTAGCCTGATACTAGAGATAAATTTACTAAGTCTAATAAAGATGAGTTAATTAATGGCAGGGTGTCCTTAAGCAGTCTAGTTGGAATGGGGTCTAAGAGACACGTTGATGATTTAGATGAAGCAACTACTGATGTAAATTCAGAGAGCTCTATAGGAGAGAAGCAATCTAAACATAACTGAGGTCTTATAGATGATTCAAGAGCTACTGTAGTAGAAGATTCAGTTATTGCAGGTATAGGAATCATCTGATGAATTTTATCTCTAATAGTTGTGATTTTATTTGTAAAGAAACTCATGAAGTCATCACTGCTGAGAGCTAAGGGAACACTGGGCTCAACAGAGCTGTGACTTTTTGTCAGCCTGGCTACAGTGCTGAAAAGAAACCTGGGATTGTTCTTACTTTCCTTTATTAGTGATAAATAGTATCCAGTTCTGGTTTCATGGAGAGCTTTTTTATATGTTAATAAACTGTTTTTCCAGGTTAGATAAAATTCCTCTAAATTTGTGGAACACCACTCCCTTTCCAGCCTTCGTGATGCCTGCTTTAAGGTACGAATATGTAAATTATACCATGGGGCTAATCTCCTCTGATTCACTAACTTCTTTTTCAGAGGGGCCACAGTATCAAGCGTTTCACGCAGTGAGGCTACAGCATGTTCAACAATATGATCAATTTTTTAGGGAGTGGGATTGAGGCAGCTGCCCTCCACTGTGTTGGTGCTTGGTATAGATGGAAATAAAGATGGAATCATTTTCTTAAATTTATTAACAGCGTTGTCAGATAAAGATCTGCTGTAGTGGAATTTCTTCTAAACGCTGCATGATCCATCATCTTCAAGAATGATCTGATAAAATAGGATTATGGGGAAAAACTATTAAATGTTCAATTTCGATGCCATGGGTCAGAACAAGATCAAGAGTATGATTGAAACAGTGGGTGGGTTTATTAACATTTTGAGTGAAAGCAATTGAGTCTAATATTGAATTAAATGAGACTGAGACTATTATTTTCAACATCTACATGAATGTTAAAATCTCCCACTATAATGACTTTATCTGAACTAAGCACTAAATCAGACAGGAAGTCTGGAAATTCAGTTAAAAACTCTGAGTAAGGGATAGGTGGGTGGTACACAATGACAAGTAGAACTGGTTTTTGTGTTTTCCAGTTTGGATGTGAGAGGCTCAGAGTGAAGCTCTCAACTGAGTTATAACTGTTCTGAGAATGAAAGTTTAATAATAAGTTTGAGTGGAAGATTGCAGCTACTCCTCCACCTCGACCTGACATATTCATCCTGCTGTAGCCAGGTTTCAGTAAGACAGAGTAAGTCGATTTGGTGATCAGTTATCAAATCATTTACAAACAGAGATTTAGACAAAAGAGACCTGACCTTTAATAAGCCACATCTGACTGTTCTGTTTTTCTGTTCGATAAGAGGAGTGGTCTTAATTTTTATTAGATTTTTATGAATAACTCCTCTTCTGTTAACTTCGGATTTATTTGATTTATATGTTTGAAGGGCAGACACAATCTCTGTCTGGTTTGAGAGGGGTGACGGCTCTAAGGAAACTGCAGAGAGGTGTTTTAGACTGAGTCTCTGAGTCCTGGTCCCCACTCTGGATTGTCAAACTTTAGGTTGGCTAATAAACTCTGCCAGATTTCTAGAGATGAGAGCCGCGCCATCCAAAGTGGGATGGATGCCAATAACTGCGACATTAATTTGGCGAAGTTACACACAGACTCAACATTAATTTTAGTGACCTCTGATTGGCGTATTTGGGTGTCATTGCTGCCAACGTGAATAACAATTTTTCCATATTTACGATTAGCCTTAACAAGCAGCTTCAGATTTGACTCGATGTTGCCCGCTGGTGTGTCTAGCTTCACGTTTCTGACTATGGAATCGCCAATTATCAGAATCGGTTTTTCAGCGGGTGTGTTGCTGAGTGGGACCACTAACAGACCCTGTGCCTGAGCTTGGTGGCTCCACACCTGCTAACAGGGCTAGGTTAGCTGGCTTTTGTTCAAAGGTGCGGAGCCGCGCTTCCAAATCAGTGGTCCTTGCCTGCAAAGCTAGCAGAACCTTTCACTTATTACAGGTATCATTATCACTAAAGGAGGCAGAGGAATAACTAAACATGTGGCACACCGAGTAGGAAAGCGAGCGAGAGGGAGAAGCCATGTTACTAGCTAGATAAGCTAACTGGTAGGCTAACGAGCGCTAAGTCAGAAAATACCAATAAATACTGGTAAAAATAGAATGTACTTGACTAGTACCGGAATGTAGCGGTTAATGAATTGTTTAGAGAGTTTAGTTAGGTTTTAGGTGTGTTAGACTAAAGCTAGTCTGTTGCTAATCTGTAGACGAATTATACAGCACACACAGCACGACGCGCTTGCAATAGGAAGTGATTCACTTACTCGGAAACACACAGGACACAGGACCAAACAAGCTTCCCACATAAGAAACGAAGGCAATCCTTGTCTTTGTTAGCCACCTTGACTTGATAAAACATCGCTTCTATGTCTCCCATGAAGGCCACTGGTTCCTGCCGAAATCTGGTGAGAACACCCAATAAAGAACTAGTGAGGTTTGGGCCTTGTAGCAGATGCCGATTTCAAAGACGTTCCTTTGTATTCTGCCCCGCAGTCGAACACCACACGCAGCTTGCTCTTTTTTGGGTGGTAAACCCCATGGTGAGGTACGTACCATACTGTTCCACCTTCTCCATCCAATTGATGCGCAGGGACTTTCTCTACGTAGCCCTTTTCAATCATGTCAGAGAAAAAATTAGTATATCCTTCATGAAACTGCTTGTCCTTTCTGAATCTTCGTTTTAGTCCAAAAGGTCTCTGCTTGGCCATGCTGATGTTTGGAAAAGAGCACCGTTCATTCTTCCATGGCAACTTTACACTATAGTGACCATTCTGGAATGTAACAGAATTTTCCATGATGTCCAAAAACCTGAGATCTTCCCTTGACATTGCTCTTTGCTCCACATTCCGTTCATTAAAATCATGGTTGTATTGAAGATTCAACATTTCTTCAAGTTTACTAATGGAAATCTTGTTTACAGTAGCCACAGCAAGTCCAGTATTTGGGAAAACAGCCTTATTTTCCAAGAGAGGTCCGTTCACCACCCATCCTAATGCTGTCCTTATAGCATAGGGACCGTTCCCACAACTGTTTATAACCGCCCAGGGTTTGAGCAACTTGGGTGCGTTATTTCCAATTAGTTGGTCAACGTTAGCATTTATGCTGGGAATGTGAACTTCAGCCAAATATGGCCACAGCTCTTCTTGAGTGATTATACTACTCGTGTTAACAGGCATTTCTCTTTGTGTGAGAACTTCAGGAAGTTCATAGAAGAGATTACTATCCAATCCTGCTACTTCCAGATTGCTGAGTGCATGACTGGGGACAACCCTCTGCTGATCCATGGTGATTAGAAGAAAATTCATCTTCTTACCAAAGACATTCAATTGTTGCATAAGATGCTCTGAACAAAATGTAGCTGTACTGCCAGGATCTAAAAAGGCATATGTATGTATAATCTTGTCTCCTTTGATCGATTTCACTTGCACGGGTAAAACAGACAACAGTCACTCCTTCCGCCGCCTGTATGGCTGCACATTTCCATTGAAGAAGGAGGGGCAATAGAGGTCCTCTCTACAGTCCGTTGTTCTGTATCCATGCTTGACCTTCTCCTTCGGACAGTGTGAAGTACGGTACGGTGTTTCCTCTCACAAATCTGACAAGTCATCCGTTCCTTACAGTCTTTGTTCACGTGTCTATTACTCAAACAGCCAAAACAGAGTCCTTTCTCCTTTAGAAGACTGATTTTGTCTTCATGTCTGATTTCATTGAACCTTGGACTATATTCCACACCTTGATCTAGGAAATACAAACAGTCTGCGTTGTTACCCTTTGACTCTACTCCATGCTCGAATGCTCTAATAAAATGTAAATACTGCAGCGGCTCTCCATCGAACACTGGAATCTCTCTGTTTGGCAGGGACATGGAGCGCTGCTGTTCCACCAGAGCAGCAGTTATTTCATTTTGCCAATGCATAATGGCATAGATGTCATATGCCTGTGAGGGAGGCTCAAGCTGCTCGTTAACCGCAGTGGCTTGTCTGGCATTCATCAGATGCAAATCCTGCATAGCATTGATGAGAGATACCTCAATTCCAGTCTCCATTTTTTGTTTTAAAGAGACAGATGCCTTGGGTTCCAGAGGACTGAATGTTGAGACGAATGATTGAACTTCAGGATTGAGTATAGTATTGTTTATTTTACTATATCCCTTTGGATTCACATCAGTTGTTTTAGATTTGCTTGCACAGTCCGCGGAAGCTTGCAGAACAGCTATTTTCGCATTTAAAGCTTCAATTTCTGCTTCTAATTCGAGCATTTCGGTTTCTCTTCTCAGCTGTTCCCGTCGTACCTCCAACTGATGTCTTTCATTTAAAACAGCCGCACAGGCCAAAAGAGCAGCCCGGTCTGCTTCTGTTTGATACGTTCAGAGGTGATAGTTTTACATGTTTTACTACTACAAGAGCTCTTTTTATTTGACCCTTTGCACGAAACATTTGATATACTATCCTCTGGATTCACATCATCAATTGTGCAACCATTAGGCGCTTCTTGAATTTGAATATTAGACCCTTTTCCCAACCATGATTTTACATCAGACATAAAGGAATCTTCAACCTACATTTTAGCCTTGAGCCACACTTTGTGTTTATCACTTTATTCCATAGGCATTAAACTTACAACAGCTTCATGAACCTTTTTGACCTCATTACACAAACCAAACAATTTCTTAAGAGCTCATTCAACCTCAAAGGAGTGATTATCCATCAACCCTTTAAACATTTTCTCTTAACCTTCTAATTTGATTGAATAAATCTTTCCTGGTGCCCTGCAATTTTTTTACCTTCTCGGCAAGTGCCTTGTAAGTCAATTTTATTGGCCTTTTCTCTTTAACAGATTGCACCTCCTTATCAACAATTATTCGCATTTCATTGTCCTTCATTACAGCAGAAGCTCCAGTGCCAACATTCGCAAACTCATCCATATTTATCGCTTTGTTTAATTCAGTTCAAATGCACGATACAAGTCCAAATAACTGTTTAGAGCTGTCTCACAAATGTTTATTCTTCGCTCTGAGAAGAATGCATTGGATTTACGCTCGCAAACCGTGTGCACACGCATTAAATGGCCATTAATAACTTGTAGCGCTACACATACCTCTGTACAGCGCCGTTGGGCACCTTGTTGAACCATCGAACTATAACAATAGTTGTGACCAGATCCTGGAATTCCCTTTCTGCGTCCTCCTGGAGGCTGGCTTCTTCTGAGCCAAACGGTGCAACTCTGTGTTGGCTATTACCTTTAGCCTTCCCATTAACTAGTGCGACTCACCATAGCCATCTTCACTCACTCACTGCCACTGTTCATGTATCATCTTCCTCCAAGCGAAACCAAAACAGCATATCCTAGACCCACATAATGAAGCCATAATGAAGTCTTTTGACAAAATGTAGTGTCCTGGTCCTGATCGCTAGCAGGGACACTACTTACTACCAGAAGATGTGTCTGACGCGTTGTCCAGCTTATTGGTGATAAAATTAAATAATGGGCTGTCAGTCATAAGTACGGGTTAAAATACTTACAACTTTATTAAGTCCAAAGATAATGATCCATCGATGTACAATAGTGTTAAAATCCATAAAACCCAACCAACAAATCTTCCCGCACAACGGTCAAAAGACTGTTGCTTTCTTCTGGTAGTGTAGCCAGAGAGGACCAGCTGCGTCTATTTAACCACCCAAAACAATCACACACTGATCACCTGACCCCACGTAGTGTCAAACCAGATCAAATAAAAGGAAACAAACAAACAAAAACATTAATTTGGCTCTAACAGGTGCGGAGCCACGCTTCCAAATTGGTGATCCTCGCCTCCAAAGCTAGCAGAACCTTACACTTATTATCATTATCACTAAAGGAGGCAGAGGAATAACTAAACATGTGGCACACCAAGCAGGAGAGAGAGAGAGCAGGAGAAGCCATGCTACTAGCTAGCTAAGTAACTGGTAGGCTAACGAGCGGAAATAGCAATAAATACGGAATGTGTAGCGGTTAATGAATTGTTTAGAGAGTTTAGTTAGTTTTTAGGTGTGTTAGACTAAAGCTAGTCTGTTGCTAATCTGTAGACAAACTATACAGCACACACAGCACAACACGCTTGCAATAGGAAGTGGAATCACTTATACCGAAACAGTCTCTGCAGTCAGATGTCACCACTTATGCTGATATACAAAGTAAAGTGCAGAATTGTATAGCACTGACGAGCTAGTGGCTGAACATACAGGCTGGCAGACTGTGACAGGGTGGCACTAGCTGTAGGCCTAAGGGATGCTAAGTCACAGGAAGACTCACAGCTGCCAGGCCAGAGGTCATCACTGTGAAAATAATGCCAGCTGTGACAGCCGGTGCTGTTTCTGCCCACAAGCTTACTCCTGATTTCCCAGTTTGTAGAAAAACCTGAGAAAGGAAAGTCATTTGTCAGGGTGGTGTTTCAAAGGCTTGCCATAGAGATATTTTAAAAAATGCAGGTGATCCTGTGCGTTTCAGATTCAGACACCATCATCAGCCATCTGGTTGAAAAAGCGTAGGCTAAAGTTGAGGATAGCAATTTGGACATTACCCCAGAAATGTGTAAAAACCTCCACAAGGCAATTTACAAAGATCGTCATTAGAATTTGGTCTGCACAGAGGGGTTGCTGGTTTCCATGGATCTGACAGAAAACTGTCTCGCCTCCTCTCTCACGTGCTTCTTCTCATCTGCAGGCAAAGGCCTCATTAATATTATCAAATGCAAAAACAGTTGCTCCTGCTTACTTTAGGTGAATGTGTGACTCTAAGTGTAACAGTCCATCATCACATCCAGTTGGCCTCCTGGCCTTCTGGTTGGGGCAAAACTGGTACTGTTAGGGTTACCAACTTGTGATGTGATGTGGGTTTTCTCCAGGTGCTCTGGTTTTCTCCCATATTCTTCCAAATCCATACATTCATTGGCACTCTAAAATGTTCCTCTAAAGCATAAGAGAAGTAGAAATTTTATACAAAAAAATGAGAACATTTAATGGTCACTCATTAAAATCATTAGGTTAACTCAGTTACTAGTGGGACAACAACTACACATCAAAAGATATTTGTACCATCATTCCCTATTATCTCCTACGTCATTTCCTAAAATTAAGATCTGTCTCTTTAGTGGAGATGTTCACAGTCCCAAGAAAGTTGGTTAAACAAAAGTGAATGGTGTAACACAGATAATAATCAACATACTGTATTTTTGTTAAAACAGCTGGTTGTCAGTCAGTTGTACAAATACACAAAGTTCTCCAAAGTTGAATTTGATGTGAACATTTGAACACTTGTATCAGACTGGTAGCAGTGGCTAAGGACTTACCATTTATTTCTTAGAAACATTACCACCAAATGAACACAAAAGTAATGGCCAACAGTATACATCACAAATATACATGCAAATGCCTTTGCAGGATAATAAAGTAAATTTATTTGGGTGAGACATATCTGCAGAGATACACTAATGCATAATAATGCAATGTCTTGTTTTTGTACTATGTTAACTCAAAAGGTTGTTGCATGAGTAGCCCCTCAGTTTCACCTGCAGGATGAGTGTTTGTACACAATGTGACAGACTATAGTGAACTCGATTAGTGCCCTGGCAGAGTGAGCAGGGATCTGCTGAAGTGTTGCCTGTGTGAGTAGGCTTTGCTGCAAAGTCACAGCATCCCCTCTCTCTCCAGCAGAGAGAATCAGAGATATGCAGCACCCATGTGAATATCAGTTTAGCTAGATCTGTCCACAGCTTGGCCATATTTCACATCAAGCATTGATTCAGTTTTGTTTTTGGCTTAGTTTGTGAGCTGTGAGCATTTCCGTCTTTCTGGATATGCCAGTTAGGATCAGGTCCTATCTGCGTAGGGCACTGCCTGCTGGATCAGCATTTTACTCAAAAAGACATAAAGAGTAAAGTCTATTCTTGAGTTATGGGGCTCATGAAAGGCCACATGGGGCCAAGGCTACAAGCAGGAGTCTGTTCTGATTGCTCTTTTTTTTATGTTTTTACCCCTTTTAAATTTGTTAGGTTTCACCTTTTTCTGCCATTTCTGTGTGTATTTTCTTAATTGACCTGAAGATGGCAGAAAATTCAACATCTTTTACATCAGCAACAGCAAGAACAGCACACACTGTAACGCTGTGCAGCTAATCAATATAAAACATTAAAGCAGTAACAATAGGCTTGGTGAATTACCCTTTAAAAGCACACATGGGAATTGGGTTCATTAATTGAAGAGCTGAGCTACCAGTTGTGCTACTTCAGTGTTCGTAGAGAAAGAAATTTTTATCTTGTTCACCTACTTTTGTCTGTCTTTCACTGTTTTTCTGGCCCATCTCTGTCATTTTCAGACAAACTTTTTCAGGCTGGTATTTCTTCCTCAGAGGGGCTGCTGGTGCATGTTTGACTTTGACTCACCATTCTAATTTGACTCAGTTTCTTTATTAAGTGCCATTGAGGCTGTTTTCTGGGGCTCGTGCAACATCAAGCTAAAGGGCAACAGGACATCAGTCACTCAGGACTCATTCTGCTAATGAAGACCGATTAGTAGCAGCAATGTCCACATACAAACACACACGGATGCAAGTCTCTTGTACAGATGCAAATTAGTGTGTTGTTTTTGTTTTCTATATTTATTAACAGATGAAAATAAGTTTTCCACTTATGTAAGAAATACTTCATAAAGACTACAGAATGGCAAATTACTGTATCTATAAAATTCTTAACACCTTACATATATGATCTTTTCTATACTTTAACTCGTTTCACATAAACTAACATGTAATATAATAATGAACTGTGATGAAATTGTATGATGCACTGTAAGGTACTTCTGTGATGTGAATACATATGGATTAAATTGAGACATTCTAATTTTGTGGGTTATATAGAAATGGGCCACTCTCACACATGTAAGAGAACCTTTTGTAGACAATTTAAGAGAATGTCTATAACATCCAGTGACACAATTCCCAATGATAATGTTGCTTCCTTTTGTAGCTTATTCTTAGGTATGAAATAAAAGCAGTCAGCACTCCTCTTTTAAAGTAGTCTTGTATCATTGTGTTAACCAGATACTTCTTCCTTTCCTTTGTATTCATCTGACCTCATTATCAAGCACTTCAGTCTTAAGGGAAAATTGCCTGAAGCAATATAACAAGTGCTTTAATCTATAGGTCTGTGCTTATCCAGTATGAAATACCTACTTTGTTTTTTCTAACTAGCTAACAGATCTTTACCCACAGATATGAAATGAAAACAACAACAACAATAATAATAATGATCAGAACAGGCGCCAAAAGAGAAAGTAGTTAAATTTACTCCGTTTCTTAAAGCTGCACTACACTCCAGCAATTAATCTGCTAATTCTTATGTGTTTGGGAGAAAAGTTATTAAGACTGAACCAGGAGAGCTGCATTGCCATGGATAAAGCATTATCCTAAGGAGTGTGGTAAAAAGAAAGAAGGGTGCTCGGCAGTGTTTGTGTAAGAAAACAAAGAACAAAGCACTTTAAACTGTTAGCCTTTAGCATGGGGGGGGGGGGGGGGGGGGGGTCTGTTGCCTGGTAACAGCATATAACAAATGCTGGTAGAATTAAAATCATTTTGGGGTGCCTTAGGTTGCCAACCCCTGCCCCTAGTACATTATAATAACAATATATGCTACCCCTCTGCTGATATACAGACTTATGCTGCTGCCTTCAACACTGTTGACCTCTTCTTATAAATCATCTACAACATCAAGCTGGACTTTGTCTTAAAATGGATCAGCTCTTACCATACTGCTCAATCATTGTCAGTCTCAGACTGGTAATCTTTTCTTTTCTTCTGCCGCAATCACTACTGGAGTAGCCCAAGGCTTGGTCCTGGGGCCCATTCTGTTTACCCTGTATATGATTCCATTGGGTTTAATCTCCCCTAAAAATATAATTTGTCCTTCCAGTGCTCTGCAGACAATATGCAAATTATCTTACCCTAAATCCTAGGGATACAGCTGATTTTACCACCATATCAGTTGTCTTGTGGTAGTAAAAAGTTGGATAGAAAGGTACTCTTTTCACTTGAATCCTAATAAGAGAGGTTAGCCTCTTTGGTTACCCTGAATATTCTGCTACAGTAGCTAGTCATCTAGGGCCACTAGCTTCCAATCTAAATTCTCAACCTAGGATCTTGGGTGTCATTTTTGAGTTAAGGAACACAGCAGTTAAGGAACACAGCAAAACTGAAGTCAGTTTCCAGAAATGGTATTATGATTGTAACCAATGCTTTGACCTCATCTGTACTCAATAAATTCTGTCCATCTAGGTATTCATAAATCTCTTTTGGTCCACTTTTTACAGTACACAATGCTGCTGCCCATCTTATTACTGGCTCTAGGAGTAGACAGCATATTACCTCCATACTGGAATCATCACTGATTACCCATCAATTTTAGAGTTCTTTTTAGTGTTTTTTGATTGTTTATAAATGCACTCTGTTACATTATGTGGAAGAAATGAATAAAGGTTGCAAACTAAAGGTTTTATTTAAAACTAAACCAACAGAGGGAAAAACTTAACTTGAGGTGTACGGAGAGGAGCTGGAGACACAAGGAGTAGAAACACAGGGAGGAGACAGAAAAAGGAGACGCCAGTAGCACAGGAGATGAGAAGCTAGGATGTTAGGGACTCGGGACTAAAGAACATCAGGAAAGACACCAAGACATTAGACAAATTGGCGGGGAACAAAGGAACAGGGCAGGTATATTTAGACACAGTAGGACAGAGAAAAGGCAGAGCAGGGACAGGTGAAACTGATTAGGGTGACTAAACGTAAAGCTACCAGGCGAGGAGAAAACAAAATAAAGTTCCAGGGGAGGAAGTCCAAACCTGGACACTCATGGTCTGGCAGCTGATTATATTAAGGAAATACCTACACCATATAACCCATCTAGGCTTTTATAATCCTCAGAACAATATCTTTTATGTGTTCCACAATCGTAGATCTGTGTTATGCAAAAGCAAATAATGCATCTTGCCTGTTTACAAGCCTGTTGTACAAAAACAACCAGTGTTAACCAGTTCTTCATTAGAAAAAGAGAGCTTTCAGGTCTGGACACAAAGAAGCATACTAAAAAACATACTAAAGATTAGAGCTGAAGATTAAGATCAGGAAGGGTAAAACTTCTACAGAAAAAAAAGATGGAAGATCAACTGCAGCAGAACAACGTGATTGAGGTCTCAATAGATGAGAAACAACTCTGGACTCAAACCACCCAGTATTAGGCAGTGTCTGAAGTAGAAAATCTCTCTTTATATACAAGATTAATTAAATCTCAGGCAGTGTTAATTTTGACAGCAGATTTTAATTTAGTTTTAGCAATTTTAATTTTAGTCATATTTTAGTCATCTGCTTTGTTTTAGTTTTAGTTTAGTTTTAGTCGACTAAATAGCATAAGATTTTAGTCGCCTAAATCTACAGTAGATTTAGTCGACTTAAATATATTGGGTTTAATTTAAGTGTAATTTAGTAAAACTATTGTAATATACAAAATATTCTAAATTAAAATTAAATAAAAAACGTTTTATTAAATATATATGGAATATGGCCTTTCCATAAAAAACCAAAAATTAGATATTTAGCAGTAATGCCATTGCATCAAACATGAAACTGACCCATATATCTTCTCTTTGTTTTCTCCAGCTGTTTCCTTTTCATTATAGTTTAAGTCAGACAGAAACCCAGTGTAGGCTATGATGATGTCGTGTACTCGCGTATCCCACGTCACTAGGTGGATCATTTACTTTTCAAAGAAGATTAATTCTGATTGGATCTTTTCTAAAAACGTCCCTCACTCACATTTTCGTCTCGTTTTTATTAGTCAACGAAAATGTCAATATATTTTTATTTAGTTTTGGTCATCATCAATTAATTTTTATTTAGTTAACGTCTCGTTTTCTTCAGTGAAAACTTGTTGACGAAAATTATAACGAAAATACTTTGTCAACGAAATTAACAGTGGTCTCAGGAAACTCAAGAAAAAACCGCACCTATATAGCATTTGTTGTGTTAGTGTCATCCTAAGGCTAACACCGATTTTTTTCTGAATTTTCTACATTTTTAGCTGTATTTTTATTTTCATTGTGCCTAAATTAGTGTCCTTTCCTGTCACATACACGCACTCAAGGACTACAGGGTGGAACTGTTTCCAGGTAAGTGATTCCACTTCCTATTGCAAGCGTGTTGTGCTGTGTTTGCTGTATAGTTCGTCTACAGATTAGTGTTGCAACATGCATTACACCTGTGTCCCCCCGAGTTGGTTTATTTGAAGAGATCTGTCAGTAGCCTATTGAAGATTCTATACTTTTATTATTTCCACAGCAAAACAGATTACATGAGCAAATACAGTAAGATATATCTGGAGTTCTGTAACTCTATTTCTAATGCATGCACCCACAGAACTGAAAACAAGGAAACACACAGTGGTTATATAGTCTGATTACGCCCTTCTCAACTGTAACTCTTGCTGCTCAGCTCGTTCCCATATATGGCCTTTACATCAGTGTATGCTCAATAATATTTCACCTCCTATATATTGTAACGACTGGTGGGTTTTTGCTGGAGCTAAGCTACTCTAGTAACACTGGCCCTGAACTAAACGGCTAGCAGGACGCTAGCAGCTATCGCCGTACTTGGTAGCGAGGGAGAGCACTCGTGCCCCATACACCGCACGACCCCGAGCGTCTCGGTAAATGAGTGCAGTCTTCTCGATTGACCAGCAGGAGGCAGTGTTCTTCTTTCACAGCAGTTTATTGCTCGGAGAACAAGCCATCAAACTCCGCACACTTACAAGCTCTGTCACCAAGCCCCTTTTCCACACACATCGCCCAGAGTCATGGTGACAGCCACTCCCACTAAACAACCCCACACAAACACACACAATCCCTCCCTAACACAACCCAAAGTACACAATAACCCTAAAACAGAACGTAACTCTTAACACATTTGAACACTGATAACAACTCCCACAATGTACCTGGCCGACAACTCCCTGGCCAGGTTGCTACACAGCCCCCCCCCCAAGAGGGTTAGTGTCCCCACAACCCTAGTTCCCCAACACAAAGTCCAGCAAGTGTCCAGGTCGGCGCTGAGTACGCCTCGGCCTTCCCGAGACCCCACTACCCACCCGGGGACGCCACCCGGCCGGAGTCCAGTGGCGTCCCCCCCCCGTGCTGGGCGAGGGAGGTGGAGAGTCTCCCGGGCGCATGTCAGTCCCAGAGGCAAGCAGGTGGTACGGCGCCAACCGGTCCTTATGCAGCACCACCCAACTTCCCCGCCCGGGCATCCGTACCCGGAAAACCACCTATGAGATCCGCTCAAAGATCTCTCCAGGTCCCTGCCAATGACTCATCAGCTTCGGGGACAGCCCCCGCTTCCTTTGCGGGCAGAACACCCACACCCGATCCCCGGGTGCCAGAGTGGGACCGTGAGTGCGGGTATCATAGGCCCGCTTCTGGTGAGCCCCAGCCACCTCCAACATCTCTCTGGCCAATTGATGGACTGTGGTCAACCGCTCCCTCAGGCGCCGAACATAGTCCATCTCCGGCCCGCCAGCAATCTTCGGCTCAGGGGGCGCTCCGAACACCAGGCCCACCGGGGTTCGGAGTTCCCTCCCGAACATCAGTGCTGCAGGAGTGCACTGACTTGACTTGAACAAGGGGCAGGTGTTGGTCCCAGTCTGGTGCTGGCTGGTCACAATAGCGAGCTGAGTCGAGAGCATGCGGTTGAACCGCTCGACAAGCCCGTCACTTTGGGGGTGAAGTGGAGTGGTCCTTGTCTTCCTCACCCCCAACCACTGGCACACCTCTCCAAACACCTCTTTCAAAGTTTCTCCCCTGGTCACTATGGAGTTCCTCCGGCACCCCGAACCGCGTGAACATCCCGTCCACTAGAACCTGTGCCGAGGTCGCCGCGCCCAGGATGTCGACTCCGATCCTTTCCATGGGGACCCCCACCAGGTACTGTTGCAGCGGTGTCCGGGAGCGTTGGCCAGGTCCCTTCTGGGCCGTGCAGACGTCGCAGCAGTGGACGTGAATCTCCACATCCTGTAGACACCCTGTGTTGAGGTACTTTTAGTCCATCAGGGATGGGACAAACTGAAAGTAGGGGACCCACAAATATGGGTCAGCGTGGTCCGATAGTCGATATCATAAGGGGCAAATATGGTAACAAAGTGGTGGCATGCCTTTTTATTTTTTTATTCTTGCTTATGTATTTTTAACCTGTCTTTTATTTCTGTAAAGCACTTTGAATTACTCTGTGTATGAATTGTGCTATATAAATAAACTTGCCTTGCCTTGCCTTGCCAGTAAAACCGCTGCCTCAGCCGCTGCACCGTCTTGCCATTCCCGAAATGGCCGGCGCTCGCCGCCCCGTGCACCCAGGCCGCAAGGCTCTGGGGACCAGGAGCTGTAGTCGGTCACTTCCTCCTCCCGGTGCCCGCCACCGCCGGTAGACCACGCCATCGTGGAGCTCCAAGTTGCTCCACTGGGAATGCAGCGACTTCAGCTCAGGCCCCTGGGAGGACACGGCCGGCCAGTCCGGTCATGTCCCCGCCTGCAACCAGCTCCTCACCGCCCCCAGCACTCGGTCACTCGCCTGGCATGGCCCCAGTTCCTCAGGGAGGAATGGCTCCGGCACCCTGCGGCCACCCTCTGGTTCTGCCGCCGCTGCCGTCAGACCCCGATCCCATTCCTCCAGACGCCCACAGTACCAACACTCCTCCGTGAGACAAGGGCGTCTGGAGAGAGCATCAGCGTTGGCATGCTGCCTCCCTGGTCGGTGCTGGGTCTCAAAGTCATATTCCTGCAATATTTCCAGCCACCTGGCCACCTGACCCTCCGGCTGGTGAAAGTTCAACAACCAGGTCAAGCTGGCATGGTCGGTCCTGAGCAGGAACTTGGTGCCCAAGAGGTAGGGTCGGAAGTGTCGGACCGCCAGAATTACCGCCAACAGCTCCCGCCGGGTAACGCAGTAGTTCCTCTCGGCCCGGCTGAGGCTGCAGCTGTAGTACGCCACTACCCGCTCTCCAGTCTCTCCCCTCTGGGAGAGCACAGCTCCAACCCCCACGTTGCTGGCGTCCGTGTCCAGCAGGAAGGGTTGACTGGGGTCAGGGTACGCCAGGACCGGGGCGCTCGCGAGGGCGGCGTTCAGCTGCTGGAACGCCACGGCACAGTTCTCAGACCACTCGAACCGCTGGCCCTTGTCTGTTAAATGGTGCAAAGGGCTGGTAATGGTGGCAAAGTCTTTGACGAACCTTCGGTAATAAGAGGCCAGTCCTAGGAAGCTTCGCAGTTCAGAGATGTTCGTTGGGGGAGGCCACTCCCTCACTGCGACCATCTTCTCTGGGTTGGTAGCCACCCCCCTTTCGCTCACCACATGTCCCAGGAAATGTGTTTGGCGAGCAAGCAGGTTGCACTTGGCCGGGTTCAACCTTAACCCGGCCCCCCTGATGGCTGTCATGACCTCTCGGACGTTAGCAACAGCCTGCTCAAAGTCTTTGGCGTGGATCAGCAGATCGTCCAAATAGACCACGCAGCGGATACGGGGAATGTCTTTGAGGACCCTCTTCATTAGTCTCTCAAATGTAGCTGGTACATTGCATAGTCCAAATGGCATCACTGTAAATTGCCACAGTCCTTGCCCTATGGTAAACGCAGTCTTGGGTCGGGCCTCAGCGGCAAGTTCAACTTGCCAATACCCGCTGCGGAGGTCTAGGGAGCTGAACCAGCAGTACCCAGCTATGTAGTCCAGGGCATCATCGATGCGGGGCAGGGGGTAAGAGTCCTTGTGGGTGACCGCATTCAGGCGCCTATAGTCCACGCAGGGTCGCCAACCCCCGGTCTTCTTATGCACCATAACCATAGGTGCGGCCCAGGGACTGTCTGGCAGTTCGATGATGCCACTCGCTGCCATCTCTTTGATCAACTCCTCAGCAGCCTGACACTTAGCAAGGGGCAGGCAGTGGGGGAGTAATCGGATGGGAGCAGCAGATCGATGGCGTGCTGCACCAGTGCCGTCCTGGTGCAGTCCTCCTCCTTGGCTGCGAAAATGTCCATGAACTCATTCAGTAGACTTTGCAGCTGCTCTTGTTGCGTTGTACTTAGATGCTCGCCACTTCGCCGCCCCAAGTTCTTCACTGCAGCAACAGTCTCAGGTGACGGGGAGACAGGCGGACTGGGCGGAGGCACGGGCTGTGATGTGCTGGCCCGGGCTGCATTAACTCTCCGGCCCCCCCGCCGAGTCTTTGCTGTTCTTGGTCCGTTGTTGGGGTTTGGAATTCGGGGGTATGGGGGCTGACGGGATGTCAGTGGGACAGGGGTCTCTTCCTGGCTGCCTCGGCCCACCCGGAGCCGCACGGTTTGAGTGCCGAGATGGATGGCGAGTCCCGGCACGTCAACCCATGCCCCCCTCTGGGCCAATAAGTCTAGTCCAAGGATGCACTCATCTCTTATGTCTGCGAGCCAGAATTCATGGCTCGTCTGGTTCGTCCCCACCACCACCGACAGAGTCTTTTTCCCCGGGATCATTGTCTTTTCCCCTGTAACCATGTACAGGGCAGTGTCCATGGTGGTCCAATCCCCCGGCAGCGGACCAACTGTCTCTGGTAGCACTCCTCTCCGCATCAAACAAATGGTGGATCCCGTATCCACCAGAGCACAGCAGGGCTGCCCATCGATTACACAGTCTAGATACTTGTGCAGGCCCGCAGCGGCCCACCGTTGGGTAGTCATCGTAGAGAGGAGTTGGCGATTCGGGCAAGGGTCCTCTCACTGCCTCGCCCCGCGGCCGTTTCCCGCCGGTGACATCATCGGGGCCCGGGGACTAGGGGCAGGGCAGTTTCTAGCGATATGGCCAGGCTCCCCACACCGGTAGCAGCAGTCTGCTCTTGGTCGCTGACGGGGAACCACTTCTGGTTGGGCTTGGCTGGCCTCCTCGTCCCCCGACTGTGCTATGTCCACCTCCCGCTCGACCGCTCGGGCTAGTCGTCGCTGCGGCAATGGCTGACGCAACTCCGGCTCTTCCCTCAGCACCTCCTCAGCTCGCTCGGCCTCCTTCACCGCCTCTTACAGGCCTCGAGGGGATGACATGCGAACGTGCTGCCTCAGCCCACCGCAGTGCTTGCGCCCCCTCCTGACCGTTCAGTCGCTCCGGTATTAGAAAACGGAGCTTGATTGTTCCCGTCTGCACCACAAGACATACAAAGATTATCAACGATCCTGGCGCTAAAATGCCTCTTTTCTTTAATATAGGTACTCACTGTCTCTACTTGTTTCTCCTAAAATCTGCTGCTCTCTGTGCCTCTTGTTCAGAGATACAGTGGGTACGGAAAGTATTCAGACCCCTTTAAATTTTTCACTCTGTGTCATTGCAGCCATTTGCCAAAATCAAAAAAGTTCATTTTATTTCTCATTGATGTACACTCAGCACCCCATCTTGACAGAAAAAAACAGACGTAGAAATTTTTGCAAATTTATTAAAAAAGAAAAACTGAAATATCACATGGTCATAAGTATTCAGACCCTGTGCTCAGTATTGAGTAGAAGCACCCTTTTGAGCTAGTACAGCCATGAGTCTTCTTGGGAATGATGCAACAAGTTTTTCACACCTGGATTTGGGGATCCTCTGCCATTCTTCCTCGCAGATCCTGTCTAGTTCTGTCAGGTTGGATGGTGAATGTTGGTGGACAGCCATTTTCAGGTCTCTTCAGAGATGCTTAATTGGGTTTCGGTCAGGGCTCTGGCTGGGCCAGTCAAGAACGGTCACAGAGTTGTTCCGAAGCCACTCCTTTGTTAGTTTAGCTGTGCGCTTAGGGTCATTGTCCTGTTGAAAGGTGAACCTTCGGCCCAGTCTGAGGTCCTGAGCACTCTCGAAGAGGTTTTCTTCCAGGATATCTCTGTACTTGGCCACATTCATCTTTCCTTCAATTGCAACACAACATGATGCTCCCACCACCATGTTTCACTGTAGGGATTGTATTGGGCAGGTGATGAGCAGTGCCTGGTTTTCTCCACACATACCACTTAGAATTAACGCCAAAAAGTTCAATCTTGGTCTCATCAAACCAGAGAATCTTATTTCTCATAGTCTGGGAGTCTTTCATGTGTTTTTTGGTAAACTCTGTGCGGGCTTTCATGTGTCTTGCACTGAGGAGAGGCTTCCGTCGGGCCACTCTGCCATAAAGCCCCGACTGGTGGAGGGCTGCAGTGATAGTTGACTTTGTGAAACTTTCTCCCATCTCCCTACTGCATCTCTGGAGCTCAGCCACAGTGATCTTTGGGTTCTTCTTTACCTCTCTCACCAAGGCTCTTCTCCCACGATTGCTCAGTTTGGCTGGACGGCCAGGTCTAGGAAGAGTTCTGGTCGCCCCAAACTTTTTCCATTTGAGGATTATGGAGGCCACCGTGCTCTTAGGAATCTTGCTGCAGAAATTCTTTTGTAACCTTGGCCAGATCTGTGCCTTGCCACAATTCTGTCTCTGAGCTCCTTGGGCAGTTCCTTCGACCTCATGATTCTCATTTGCTCTGACATGCACTGTGAGCTGTAACGTCTTATATAGACAGGTGTGTGCCTTTCCTAATCAAGTCCAATCAGTTTAATTAAACACAGCTGGACTCCAATGAAGGAGCAGAACCATCTCAAGGAGGATCAGAAGGAATGGACAGCATGTGAGTTAAATATGAGTGTCACTGCAAAGGGTCTGAATACTTATGACCATGTGATATTTCAGTTTTTCTTTTTTAATAAATTTGCAAAAAATTCTACATTTCTGTTTTTTTCTGTCAAGATGGGGTGCTGAGTGTACATTAATGAGAAATAAAAGGAACTTTTTTGATTTTGGCAAATGGCTGCAATGACACAAAGAGTGAAAAATTTAAAGGGGTCTGAATACTTTCCGTACCCACTGTAAGCGCCCTTGTTGCGGCCCCTCTGCGCTTTCTGCAGCCAGACCACTCATACATTTTTAAAAATCATGCATTTGTGCTAGACGATCCAGAAGTTTTTTAGCTTTAACCATCAATCCAAGTATAATCACCATCACTAGCTAAAAAATAGCTGTGTCACCTTTTTTGTTCAGGTATTCTGCGCCCTGTTTATCTGCGACAGCTCTTGGCACAACCCCCGTTGTATACCTGTTGAAACAACCATTTTTCAATAGACCCATAGTATCAGTCTGTGAAAAAAACCTATACAACTTTACATTGTAGAATAAAAAAGATAAAGCAGACACACCTTCAATAACTGTCTGCACAGTTGGTTCGCTGTCCACCAATGCTTTCGATGCAGCACTTGATGGATTATGCTATTTTCAAATACAATAATTCAATCTCAATGTGGATGAACCCCACTCTCTCACAATAAAGCCATCAAACAAAGGGCCTACACACCTGAGGGGAAGATCAGCATGTTTCCTCTGATTTTTTACTATTAGCCACATACGGAAAAAGTTCTGCTTTGCTTCTAGCGCAGGTATTAAATAGCACAGACCAGACGCTACGTAACACGCACATACATACTGCATACAACGTCATCACGCTACCAATAGCAAATAGCACCGCCCAATAGACAGAGAGTTTAACGTAATTTTATTATTTTAGCATTTTATGACTCCATATGTTCAATTTGAGCAGTAAGTGCACCCACCGCCAGATGAACCCCCTATAAACTACTTACATCTTGCCTGCCAGCCATGCATCAGGGTGAACAATGACATCATATATGACCTTCACAGATTCCTTTAACACTTCAAGAAGGCAGGAAGGAATCGTGTTCTTTGATTTCTCAAGTGCTTTCAATGCTATACTGCCATCAGTGCTGAGAGGTTAAACGGAGCTGGCACAGGGTGGACCACACTAATCTAAAACTGAAATGGATTGTAGGTAAGGAGAAGTCATGGTACCATGCAGAATGAGACATGCTGTTTAGCCTGTCAGCTTGTATGACATTAGGTGTTGTGAAACACAGCAAAGCAGCAATGCCCCTTTATGACAACATATCTACTATAATCTCTGATTTGATCCATTCACATATGCATTTGCTACAAGCATACTTATCAAACAATGAGTGAAATAGTGTCTTATTTGGATATTAGTGCTACTTTACTCTGGGACTTCTAAATCTAGTTAGAATGTATACACATTTTAGAAGTGTGCGCTTAAACATCACAAAAGCAGCTGCGATACTCACCCTAATTTTGATAAATGCTAATGTGCTGTATTATGCACAACCTTTCTCTGAACATGCTGTGCCTTTTAACTGCCTTCAACCTCATGAGTTTCTTTTAATTAATATTACTTTTACACTCTCTAATGGCTGTCAGGGTAATGGCAGTGATTATAGGCCCTCCATGCAGAGATCTTTCAGGTTAATCCTTAAAATTAACAGTTTGACACTGATAAAGTCATAACAAAGTGCTATGCATGTTTAATATGTAATAGTAATAGAAAAAGAATCTGCAGATGGTCTGTTGAATTTAAGATTCATGTACAGTAGCTCAGGCCTAAGAAAAATAATTTGATATAATATTTTTAAAAAGATGAAAATTATGTCTTATTATGTCTTATGTAAAATTATATACAGTAAAATGCATATTTTACAAAATAATAGGTGATGTTGAGGAATAAGAGAGTATCAGTTTTTTTAGAAGAAGACTCAATCTGGTTGCTTGTAAATAAACAGATGAAGTATCTGAGGGCTTTGTCTGCTGAGAATTGCCTTAGACATTCTCCTGTCCCCCCCTCTCCTCTTCATTCCCCCTTTTTATACATTAACCATACTATATTGTGGATGATACACTAGGTTGACAGCAATTGATGGCAGCAAGCCTTTTTTTAGTCACCATCTTTCTCTCCCTTCCTTGTAAAACATTAAGCTCTGAAGTAAACAATCGTCTATATGCCAGAGACAATCAGCACAGCATGGGAGCTGGAAAACAAGACTGAGGCAGTGTGATGAAATGAGTCAAGACTCAGAAAATACCTCACCGGAAGACTTCCGTTTTGTCTTGGGTTTCCTTGGGTTTAAGTATTTTTAATGCAGGCGTTGAGAAATTTGAAAGAAACAAAAAAATGTTTTTGTGATGTTCATTACTGATGTCCTTCAATGCAATCAAAGGGGGGCACAATCCAGTGTCTTCATGTGCCGGTCCCAAGTTCGGGTAAATGCAGAGGGTTGTGTCAGGAAGGGCATCCAACGTAAAATTTAAGCCAAATCAAACATGCGAATTACAATATGACTTCCATACCGAATTCGTCGTGGTCCAGGTTAACAACGACCGCCACTGGTGCTGTTGACCTACACGGTGCCAGTGGAAATTGGACTACTGTTGGTCGAAGAAGGAGAGGAGGAAGGCGTGTTCATAGGCAAAGAGAGAAGAGGAAGGGCAGGAGTGTAGGACTTAGAGTAGGGACTTTGAATGTAGGGACTTTGTCAGGGAAAACTAGAGAGTTGGTTGATATGATGGAGAGAAAAAAGGTGGATATCTTGTGTGTTCAGGAGACAAGGTGGAAAAGTAGCAGGGTCTATAGATTAGGAGCAGGGTTCAAGCTGTTTTATAATGGTGTGGATGGAAAGATGAATGGAGTAGGAGTTATCCTGAAGGAGGATTGTGAGATAAGTGTCAGATAGGGTGATGAGTCTGAAGCTGGAAGTTGAAGGTGTGATGTTGAATGTTGTCAGTGGTTATGCCCCACAGGTAGGATGTGAGTTAGAAGAGAAGGAGAAATTCTGGAGGGAGATGGATGAGGTGATTCAGGGTATCCCTAGTGATGACAGAGTGGTGATTGGGGCAGACATCACCAACATGTTGGTGAGGGAAACAGAGGTGACGAGGAAGTGATGGGTAACTTTCGTATGCAGGACAGGAAAGCAGAAGGACAGATGGTGTTAGACTTCACAAAAAGGATGGAAATGGCTGTAGTGAACACATTTTTCCAGAAAAGGGAGGAGCATAGGGTGACATATAAGAGTGGAGGCAGGAGCACACAAGTTGATTACATCTTGTGCAGACGTTTCAACCTGAAAGAGATCAGTGACTGCAAAGTAGTTGTTGGGGAGAGTATAGCCAGACAGCATAGGATGGTGGTGTGTAGGATGACTCTGGTGGTGAGGAAGATGAAGAGGACAAGGGCAGAGAAGAGGACCAAGTGGTGGAAGTTGAAAAAGGAAGAGTGTTGTGTGGCTTTCAGGGAGGAGCTGAAACAGGCTCTGAGAGGTCAGGAGGTTCTTCCAGATGACTGGACAGCTACAGCTAAAGTGATCAGGGAGACAGGTAGGAGGGTACTTGGTGTGTCATCTGGAAAGAGGAAAGCAGATAAGGAGACTTGAATTGGTGGAATGAGGAAGTTCAGGAGTGTGTTAAGAGGGAAAGGTTAGCTAAGAAGAAATGGGACACTGAGATGACAGAAGAGAACAGACATGAGTACAGGGAGATGCAGCGTAAGGTGAAGGTAGAGGTGGCAAAGGCCAAACAAAGGGCGTATGAGGATTTGTATGATAGGTTGGACACTAAGGAGGGAGAGGTGGATTTGTACAGGTTGACGAGGCAGAGAGACAGAGATGGTAAGGATGTGCAGCAGGTTAGGGTGATTAAGGACAGGGATGGAAATGTGTTGACAGGTGCCACAAGTGTGATGGAAAGATGGAAGGAATACTTTGAGGAGTTGATGAATGAGGAAAATGTTAGAGAGCACAGAGTAGAAGAGGTGACTGTTATGGAGCAGGAAGTAGCAAAGATCAGTAAAGGATGAAGTGAGGAAAGTGCTGAAGAGGATGAAGAGTGGAAAGGTAGTTGGTCCTGACGACATACCTGTGGAGGTATGGAAGTGTTTAGGAGAGGTGGCAGTAGAGTTTTTGACTGGGCTACTTAACAAGATCTTGGAGAGTGAGAGGATGCCTGAGGAATGGAGGAGAAGTGTACTGGTGCCCATCTTTAAGAACAAGGGAGACGTGCAGAGTTGTGGAAACTACAGAGGAATAAAGCTGATGAGTCACACAATGAAGTTATGGGAAAGAGTAGTGGAGGCTAGGCTGAGGTCAGAAGTGAGCATTTGTGAGAAGCAGTATGGTTTCATGCCAAGAAAGAGAACCACAGATGCAATATTTGCTTTGAGAATGCTGATGGAGAAGTACAGAGAAGGCCAGAAGGAGCTGCATTGTGTCTTTGTAGATTTGGAAAAAGCGTATGACAGGGTGCCGAGAGAGGAGCTGTGGTTTTGTATGAGGAAGTCTGGAGTGGCAGAGAAGTATGTTTGAGTGGTGCAGGACATGTATGAGAGCTGTAAGACAGTGGTGAGGTGTGCTGTAGGGGTGAGAGAGGAGTTCAAGGTGGAGGTGGGACTGCACCAAGGATCGGCTTTGAGCTCCCTCTTGTTTGCTGTGGTGATGGACAGGCTGACAGATGAGGTTAGACAGGAATCTCCATGGACCATGATGTTTGCAGATGACATTGTCATCTGTAGTGAGAGCAGGGGGCAGGTGCAGGAAAATCTAGAGAGGTGGAGGTTTGCTCTGGAAAGGAGAGGAATGAAGGTTAGCCGCAGTAAAACAGAGTACATGTGTGTAAGTGAGAGGGACTCAAGTAGAACGGTGAGGTTCCAGGGAGTAGAGGTGAAGAAGGTGGAGGATTTTAAGTACCTAGGGTCAACAGTCCAGAGCAACGGAGAGTGTGGAAAAGAAGTGAAGAGACGTGTGCAAGCAGGTTGGAACGGGTGGAGTGACGAGGATGGATAGGATCAGGAATGAGTACATCAGAGGGACAGCTCAAGTTAGATGTTTTGGAGAAAAAGCCAGGGAAGCCAGATTGAGATGGTTTGGACATGTTCAGAGGAGGGACAGTGAATACATTGGTAAAAGGATGCTGAGGTTAGAGCTGCCAGGAAGGAGGCCTAGAGGAAAACCAAAGAGGAGGTTCTTGGATGTAGTGAAGGAGGACATGAGGATAGTTGGTGTGAGTGAGGAGGATACAGAGGCAGATGATTCACTGTGGCGACCCCTGAAGGGAGCAGCCAAAAGGGAAAAAAAATTACTGATGTCCTTCACTGCAAAATTATAGTTGTGTCTAAGTCCTCTACTGGAGTGATTTGCTAACTACAGAATTAATTTGCAGTGGGTTGAAATTGAAATTGTAACTAAGATGACTGATACACCAACACAGAAATCTATTATTTAAATCTCTATTATACACAAACCAAATCTTTGTGATACATTGTTTTAACCCAGATAAAGATATCATACCAACTTATTAATGAAATTGTGGGTTAAACTTAAAGTCAAATATTCTATCTTTTTCATCTCTATCAAATACATCCATCCATCATCTATATCTGCTTATTCCTATTTAGAGTGACAGGGATCTGTTGGAGTCACAGTTGGAGCCTTTCCCAGCACTCTTTGGGTGAAAGGCAGGGGTCCACCCTGGACAGGTCACCAGTCCATCACAGGGCCACATAGAGACAAACAACCTCACACACTCACACTCACTCCTATGGGTAATTTAGAGTCACCAATCAACCTGACATACATGTTTTTGGCCTGTGGGAGGAAACCAGAGTAGCATGGGGCAGAACATGCAAACTCCACACAGAACAGCCTCTGCCAGGTTTCGAACCAGGAACCTTCTTGCTGTGAGGCAACAGTGCTAACCACTAATCACCGTGCCGCCTCTCTACGAAATCATGCTGTATTTGCTATTTGCTAAGTGCTCCACCATACTGACCAGGAGGCAGTTTGGCGCTAAACAGGGACCAGTGGGACTTAGCTGTCTGTTGCAGCCACAAACGATGTTGTGAAAGCAGTGAGAATGAACCAAAACAAAGTATGCAAGGGTGGAGAGCTAAACAGTGAGTTGAAAGTCACTATAAAGCTCTGTTTAGAGATTTTCCATCCGGTGTTTCTCACTCTGGTCTCACAGTACTTAACTGATCCCCTTACTGACCAATCAGCATAGCTGTTCCTAGACCAATTCTGTTTTCATAATTTTTGAAAGCATTTAATCTCTCTTGTCTCTAAACCCACATTAGCAACACAAACTCATTCTCAGCTCTGTGCACTTCCCTGGATAACCTTCGGAAATGATGACGCAGCAGATCGTGATTTAGTTCTGATGAATTGCCAAATGGAGCCATGTCTGCCTCAACTCAGCAGCCTGTTAAATTAGATCTTTCAGATCTTAAATTAGATCTAATCAAGGCAACATGAACTGTTATTTAAACAAAACCAGCAACAAGCCTTAAAGGGATCAACCCAGATATATAATGTGGGCTTCCACACAAAAAATAATGTATTAGGCCTTGGGGAAATATGTGAAACACTCTTTCTGTTTAAGCATGCTTGTGTGTTCTTGGGCATCTGTGTATGTGGTTCCTCTGGTGGATGGCTAATGACTTTGTGTGGGTGTGTGTGTGTGTGTGTGTGTGTACTTGGCTAGGGCTATATGCATATTGTGAGGACCAGTTTGGGTCTTGCACCATATAAGTGGGGACATTGTGGGAAAGATGGGGCATTTTGGTCAGTTCTCACTTAAGGACTGACTGAGGGTGAGTGTGTTTGTGTGTGTGAAGGTATAGGTTTGGTGATATAGGAGCAAGAGAAACAAAACTGGCAAAAGAGGTTTCCTTTATTTGCTCAGACATATTTACCAGGAGAGGGATGCGCTAATGTATGTTACTACACACTTGAACAAGTTTTAATTACCTTTAAATCAGTTGGTTCACCTACACAGGCAGGTGAAGAGACACAGCAGTGGCAGATGTAAAGTGATTTGTCTGTAAGCTTACACTGTGTACGCAAACACCTTCAACTGAACTAATATTAAAACGTATCTAACCCCATCCATCCCTCCATGTGGCACACAATGCAATCTGATTTGTCACTGTCAAATATGTAATTTCGGTAACAGTCAAAATAAACTGCCCAACCTCCCACAGTACTTTATTAATGATTTGCAAATCATGGTGGAGCAAAAAATAGGTACAGACATGCGTCAGTGTGTGTTCAGGCTGTGCCACGTGCTATTTCTCACTCTGGCTCTTTCAAACTGATCAATTCTTATGAAAAATGTGGCTCGTCAGTGGTGTAATTGTGTGTGTATAGAGTGAACAAAAGGAAATGGTTACATAAATATATTTTAAATTAACATGTGTATTTGTTCCTGTGTGATTGTATTTGTTTATGCATTTACCTCATGTGTCCACAGTCATTCTGTGTTCAATACTGTTTGTTATTTAGTAGTTTAAGTGTATGCCATGGCCACAGAACATACTTGTTTCTGATTGGCTGGCAGGTGTCTAGAGAGTTGGCAAAGTTCAAATTTGGATTTCTTCTCCAAACATTAATGGCTTCCTCATCTAGTTATTTAACAATGGGTTGGCATTTGTTTCAATCAGTTTCTGTGCAACTTAACACGCAAATCTTGGCTTACTTACAGTATACATTTTCACTATTGAATTTCTTGCCAAAGAATGCTTTTTTTTCTCTTCCTAACCCACAGTAAAACCTATTTATTTTCCTCCTGCTTCAAGAAGAAATATAGTAAGAATATTTGTCTCAACACCAATTATTTCTAGTTTGCGCTGCCTGCTATTTGGTGCTTATTGCATACATTTCTGTAACATTTCTCTTCATTTTTGTTTTTTTTTTTTAAATATCAGCATAGTCTTATCATAACTTATATGGATGTTTAATTATTTGCCTTCAGTTTCCTAAAGTCCAAGAAAACCAGATTGGTAACCTTTGGTGCTTATTGGTGCTTCTTTGAAAATGTTGCCTAAGTAACTGATTGATAAAGTGGAATTTCTGGTGTTATAGTAGCACACAAAATCAAATAGGTAAAACTAAATATAAAGGAGCCTATTACAATATATAATATAAAATATGCTATATACCATATAGTTTTTGAGTAACATAATACACATAATGTACAATGAACAACACACAGTGCTACACTGTCTATTAGTGCAAATCTAGCCGACAAATCTTAAATAACTGTATAGCAAGATGCATGAAGTTTGGATGCTAACAAATATGGTGCACATATATTATATGCCATATATCATATCCAAAGTCCAACAGTGGACTGGCTGTTCTTCTTTTTTCCAGGACAAAAATATTCAGGCTTAAGATCGAAGTATTGGGTGCTGAAGCCCTGAATGTTAACCTGTCACACAGGTATTTCTGTTTATTTCATCTGCCTGTATTATTTACTGTAAAGCTGCCTGGGTCCTGGGTTAATCCGTGTATCGCAGTGCAGAGCTGGTGTGAAATCAATGCTTAGACTGTGCTGCCTTTAATGACTGTAGGTTGATATACTAATGTAATAGTACCTGTATATCTTGGACTGTATTGCTCTGGTCAGGACCAGGCACCCCAGACCCATGTCTGAGCGTTGGCTGAACACCTCCACACATGCCCTCAGACATGAATGTAGACACGTTGAGAGAAACTGGAAAAAGGACAAGCTCCATGTCTACAAGCTAAGACACAGTTTATGTCCAACCTGATCCTTTTCACTGTACTTAATCGCATTATCAACCCCTGAAAAATACTGCTATTGAGCCAAACATTCTTACTATATATTACTGAAAAAGTCTCTGTAATCAGATCATCTGGCTCAACCTCCTGTATATTTGATCCCCTGTCACTCAGTGAGCTGTTGAAGGTAGGTAGCTCACCTATGGCCTGTTCACTGTCCTTGACTGTCTTCCCCCAAGACTCCTTAAGAATGTCTTTAACTCTGTGGGGCCTCTTATTTTGGCCTTGATCAACAGTTCACTTATGCCAGGTTGAGTTCCCTCAACTCTTAAACATGCTGTAGTAATACCGCTCATTAAATAACACAACCTGGATCCCTCTCTTCTCTCCAATTATAGGCAAATCTTTAAGCTTCCATTTTTGTCCAAAGTTTTAGAAAGAGTGGTGGACCTTAATGATACTACTGGCTTTATCAGTGCTTTTGATGCTGAAAACAGATGTCTGCAGCTGGAAACATGTATTTCTGCAGCTGGAAACAAGACAGAATGTGAAAACAGTGAGAGAAATATCTGCTGTTCACCAGCTAATTAACTTCCCTGTGTGTCATTTTGTGATAGGCAGGTGTTGTATGGTGGTTTAATCAAAGCTGTTTCACTTTAAATAGTTGCTTTCTAAGCCTGGTGCTTTGATATTAAATTTGTTGGAAAACCAAAAACAGTGAGCTACCAGATGCTGAAACAGTTTATACACCAGAGAGTATCAGATGATAAATCTTTATTGGTTTGTCATCCCTTTCACATTACATATACTAGTTTGGACAATCTAAAAACACTGTGTGGCAGTTTTACCAGTGAAAATGAAGTATTCTGTCTGTATTTATTTCCTGCTGCAGTGCATCGATATTAGAAAAGTTGTCCTGATTCTGTTTATTAATGATATTTCAAAAATAGAGCCATCATTTATGTGACTCACATCACAAAGGCATTGTATCATTAAGTGATACAGTGCCTTTGTGAAGTTTGAATTCCTTAGCCTGTGCTCTGTGAGTAATGATGGACTGTTGCATCCTGGATAAACCTCTCACTGAACTCCATTAGTTGCAAAAGCTCTCTGCTTAGTGTCAGCTCAGTTATATATGGTACAGATTTACAGTTTTATGTTTACACTTAATTGATGAGTGTAGTTTTATGTGACAGCACCTTTTTTTTAGAAAGAAACCCGGCCTCTCAGGGAAATTAAACTCTAGGATAGTTTAACTGATTGCTGTCAATTGAAAAGTGGCATTTAACCAGAGAGCCATTCACATTTTATATGTTTTTAGATTTTATCAGAGTAGATCAATTTGCTTTAATAGGGATCTGTACATATATATTGGCATGAGTTGCTGGACATTTGTCCTGAAGAGTCCCTCTAGTCCAGCCCAATAAATAAACACTATGTTATCAGATTATTGTAGTAATTATTATTACAACCATTGCTGTTGCCACTGCTGCCATCCTTATTCTTATTATTATCACATCGGCTTATTGTTAACACACCAAATGAATTAACTTGATGTATGAAGAAGACACGGGGCATCCAATTTGTGTCGCCTTGTGTGTGTAAGAGAGGCACATGGAGAGTGTGTTTATGTATTTGCTAAAACATTGCAGAGGAGTTTGTTATCATGGCTGCCAACTTTTGCATGTTTTTTTTTTATTTCTGCACTTTATCTACTTGTGTCCCTTTTTAGGATTCTGCCTGAATTAGTGTATATCAGAGGGGGAAAAAAGTCTGTCCGTGCTAGTGGCTGCTTCTCACACCACTGAACGTGTTAACAAAATTAGATATGCTGCTGACACTCAGCCTTTACAGCCAGTTTGACCCAATTGCTACCCAGGGTAAAAAAGAGTGTCAAACTCAGAAGGCTGCATCAGAAAGATACATTAGTGTGTCGATGCCCACCTTAAAAAGATCAAATAAAAAATAAAGCCCCTGCCTCTCTACACAACCCAGCAATTTAAGAATGCATCCAACAGTGATAGATTACCCATGACATTTGGTATTTGTTGTGTACCCTGCATACATACAGAACACAATACAAAGGTCTCTCAGTGGTACTGCTAAAGTATTCATCCATGCAGATGTTTTCAGATGTCACATGTTGGTGCACAAACCTATTCTCTATACACGGTTAGCAAGTGGGAGCAAACCATTCTATCATCACAGTCTCCAAACAAACACTGCAAACCCAATTTCAAGTGGCATCTTTTTTAATCATTTAGGATTAGTCACCAAGGGATTCCAGGGGCTATGAAACCAAGCTTTCTCGCTGAAGCCAATACATTTTTAAACAGACACAATTATTTCCTGCTGAGTGTTTTATCAAAAAATGTAGACAGGGAAAATCATTTGCCTAATTTTGTAGGCTGGGGAAGAATGAATTGGAGGCAAAGTTAAGAAAAGCAGGAACAAAATTGGCTGCTGGGGTGACACTTCATGTGTGGATTTATTTTTTTTATTCAGTTCCAGTGGCCTCCTTCCATCTGCAGCTCTCCTACTGGTCCTGCTCCTTTTCTTCTACATGCATGCTGCATGTACACAATCAATTATTCAACATGCAGTTTTCACAAGCTGTGCCTCCCACCCTGCCAATGCTTTGTTGTAGTCACAGATACAGTATGGCTACTGTAGGCTGCAGATAGCATAAGAGCTTGTTCCATAGGATATTTTTCAAAATTGTATGTCTACAAGGCCTTTCTGAGTTCTCCACTGGTCATTTTAGAGAAATGTGGAAAGACTATCTCTAAACATCTGGGATTCTTGGGAAATTAAAATACAAAATTTTAAAATGTGATGGTATTTGAAAGTCTACTATGTCCACTTCTATTTTAGCTGTTTTTGCTAAAGACATTTATACTGTGGTGTGACTTATAGTCCGGAAAATACAATATGTTAAAGACGTTCCGCAATATTTATACATACTGTACAATGTTTTACCTGGTGCAGGTCCCAATATAAAAATAAAAGCATGTAAATTTAACATTATAAAGTACAAACTAAATTTTATTCTCTACACTGAATTAAAGCTATATGACTTTATTCTGCTCAACAAACTCAAACTCATGTCCTGTTGTCTCTTAACTACTAAGCTGTAAAACTTGGTGTTTGTAGTGGACTCACTGAGAAGTCCTGAATCCAATCTATTCTTCTCCAGCTGCCTTCCCACAGCACAGTCTGTTACTGTGACATGTGGTGGGGTGTGCCCAGGTGAGGGACAGGGCATAGCTGCAGTCATGGATATACGCCACTTTTGCTCGTCAAGAACTGTGTCACATCTGTTGAAGAACTTGTTGAGTTCATTGGCTCTGTCCACATCACCGTCTGGTGACTGGGTGTTCTGCTCTTGTAGCCAGTGAAGTGGTTAAATCCCCTCCACACCTGTCTGATGTGCTGTAGATTTCTCTCTAATTTGTTTTTGTAGTCTTCTTTAGCCTGCTTTAATCTCCTCTTCAGTTGGAAGATGTTTGAGCCTTTCTTTGTCTCCATCTTTAAATGCTTCCTTTCTCTGGTTAAGGTTTGATGTTTACTAGTGAGCTAGGGTTTGTTATTAGGGAAACAGTGCACAGACTTTGTAGCTATAACAATGTCTCTACAGAAGTTGACTTTATCCATGAAACAGTCTATCTGTCTGTCAGTGTCCATGCTGTTCCCTTCTGCTCCCAACAATATGATCCAATCTGTGCATTCAAAGCAGTCCTTTGGAGACTCAGTTGTCTCAGGTGTCCATTTCCTGATCATGATGGAGGTTGCAGGCAGCTTCAGTACGCCAGTACAGGGTTTATAACAGGTCTGCAGTAAGACCAGGTTGTGAAATGGTAGAAGTAAAAAGCTCTGATGCAGGCAATCCAGGCTTGAATAATAAAGCGAGTAGGTAAAAATGGAAAGAATGGAATCCCAGAGATGTGCCGCAAATTCCTCAAACAGAGTGAGTGAAAAAAATAATGATCACAGGCTCCTACTGTGTCGTTGCAGAATTTCCTGTGGTGACAGCTATGGATTTCAAGAGCAATCACAACACTTTGTCACTCATGTCAACCAGTCAGATTCTTTTGTCCATGCGGAAGTGTGTGTGTGTATGTGTGTGTGTGTGTGTGTGTGTGTGTGTGTGTGTGTATTTCTACAGTGCAGAGCTACTTGTACACCACATTCTCTACTATCTCCTGAGACTGTTAACAACATTATAAAGACTAATAATATACAGGCTATAGTTGTATGACAACCCATGGGTCTGAAATGAGACCCTCTAAGGTTACAGTGCATCAGTGTCACAACAACAATAAAATGTTCCTCTTGTACCTTAGGTATTGCAGAGTAAACAGAGAACTAATTAGCCATTCCAGCCACTCTGGCCACAGGCAGTTTTCTCAGTGAAAGATTATTACTGGCATTGTTTCCACAGCCACTCAGCAAAACCATGCATTTTTTGTTCCTGTTCAGCCACAGCAGACAGCTCTTGGCCTCAGTTGGCTCATCAATACAGAAATTGTAGTATACCGTTTGTTCTCTCCATGTCTCCATGGGTTTTCTCTGTTTTCAAACACTTGCAGATTAGTATGACCGGTGTCTCTAAATTGCCTGTAGGGGTGAATGTCTGTCTCTATCTGTCAGTCCTGTAACTGGTAAACTGGTAACTGCTCCAGACTGTCTGTTGGAATTGGCTCCAGCTCCCAAAAGTAGAAAATTTGCCTTTGAAATTTAATTTAATATTTAATTTAATATTAAATAGTACATTAAAGTAAAAGTTATAGTGTATTATTTGAATAAATGTAGTGTTACTTTCCATTCCCGATGCCATTTCGAAAACAGTGCATTATTGATAAAAAACACAAAGCAGCCATTATCTGAAGCTACCTTTGATAGTAATGTGTGACCATTCACAGAAGCCTGATGGGTGTCTTTGACTTGTGTTTTATGTTAAACCAACAGAGCATGTTGATCTGAACATAGCTCAATCATCAAAGTGACACCCTCTAGCCGTTCACTGTCAACTAATCTAATAATATATTTCTTCTATATGAAATATGTAAGGATTTAATAAGACCCTACGTTAGCCTGAGTGGACCCACAGGCTGTATCCTACTCTACCCAGGCCTTTCATTTGCCTGCAGCAGTATCTGCAGTATCCATATGTTTTTTCTCTCTCACTCCCTGCAGAGGGCTTTCCCAGCAAAGGCATTCCCTAACTCTCTTATCTCTCCTCTGCTGCTGCTGATACGACGTGACCAAGATTACGCTTTTAACACAGTCCAAGATGGCTGCCTCCAGTTTCCAGCTCTTTTCTCTGTCTCTCTTGCTCACTGTGCTGTGTCTGTACAGGCATGACAGGGAGAGAGTGAGCAACACTTTAAAAAATACATAACCCAGGAGAAAGAATGCCACTCCAGTCAGCGTTTCTTGACTGCAACCACGAAAACCTGTGCAAAGAGACTTAATTTCATCCACTATGTGAGAGCTGAACATGCCAATGAATTAAAAACATTCTGATCATTTTCAAGGCAAACTTCCTGGGTTTCATATAGAAGCCAAGTCGGGGGGCAATGCTTTTAATATCAGCTCCATAAATAGGTTTGGATTTGATGCTGTAATGTGCTATTCAGTGGAGCCCTGCTAAAGCTGGGTGAAATCAATAATTAACTATAGCTTCCAGTAATGCAAATGTGTTTTTCACAATTTAGCCTTAACCTGAGCAGAGAAGCTCAGATTCATAGGATCTTTAGTTCAATGTGGAAGCATTTTCAACAGAACAGCACAGCAGGATGAAATATTATTTACATGTGGACAATGATGTCATTAGCACAGTATCTGGTTCATTAATAAAATGTCAAGGTCCATGGCTGTGGACATAAAACCCTCAGAATTTAAGTACAACACCCAAATCATTAATAGGTATGCAGTTATCAAGGTTGAAATTTCATTGCACTTTCATTGCAAATAAAAATCAAGATTGTTGAAACCTGATGAAACATGAAGTATTTAAATCAGCTGTCTTTCACATTCAGTGTGTAAATATTTTTGAGAAATTTGGCCAGTCACAGTGGTTTCCTGGATAGTTATTGCAGATAAAGCCCACTCAAGGGTCGCCATGCCGGGTTTTACAAATCATGCACACACTTGGCAACCATACCATTGCCTATATGCTAGGTTTGTGGAACTCTCAATCAAAATTGCATATATAATTGGAATCAGTCCAGTTTGTTGTTAATGTGAACTCCAAGATATTTGTATCCACAATCTCTACTTGCTCTCCAAGGATGGAGACAGGGACTGGGGTCTTCCTGTTCCTCCTAAAGTCCTCTACCAGTTCTCTGGTTTTGTTGATATTGAGCTTTAGACAGTTGTTGTTACACCAATCAACAAAGCTTTTTATCAAGTGTCTGTATTCCTCATCGTTGTCATTATTGATGCATCCAACGATCGAGGGGTCATCAGAGAACTTCTGGAGGTGACGGGTTCCTGTGTTGTAGCAGAAGTCTGAAGTGTAGAGTGTAAACAGGAATGGTGCCAGTACAGTTCCTTGGGGTGCACTGCTGCTGCTCATCACCACATCAGATAAGAAGCCATCTAAGCGAACAAACTGTGGATGCCCAGTGAGGTAGTCTGTGATCCACTCCACCATGTTTGCAGGAACTTCCATTTCCTGCAGCTTTGCACTGAGCAGGTGGGGCTGAATAGTGCTGAAAGCACTTTCAACGTCAAAGAACACGACTCTCACAGTGTTGCCCTGCCTCTCCAGATGGGAGTATGCTCTGCACATTAAGAAGATGATGGCATGATGTGTTCCTGATATGCAAACTGCAGGGAGTCCAGAAATTCAGGGGTGGTGTGTGAGGACACTGGGTCAGAGTAAGAAGCAGAGGTGGTGTCAAATCTATTGCAGAACAGGTTAAGTTCATTAGCAAACTTTGAGTTTCCCTCCACAGTAGTGTGTGCCTTCTTATAGCCAGTCATTATTTTCATCCCATTCCACACCGCTTTGATATTATTCTGTCTCAACTTATGCTCCACTGGCTCTATAGAGCTGCATTGCCTCCCTCAGTTTCCTCTTGAGTTCCTTCTGCACAGCCCAGAGTTCCTCCTTGTTTCTTGCTATGAATGCCCTCTTCTTCTTCTTGAGGAGACCTTTAATGTCCTTATTTATCCATGGCTTATTACAGGGGAAAAAACGAACTTTTTTGGATGGAACCACATTGTCCTCACAGAAGCGGATGTCGTCTGTGATGCAGTGAGAGATGCCTTCGATGTCCTCACCATGAGCATCCATGAGAAGGAACCCAGTTTGTAACCCTGAAGCACTCCTACAGGGCCTCCTCAGCATCCTTTGACCAAATCTTCACATACCTTTTGGTAGCAGACTGTTGTCTTACTACAGGCTTGTATGTTGGTACTAGATATATTAAGTTGTTGTCTGATCCACCAAGTGGAGGGAGGGCTGAAGAGCTGTATGCCTCCTTCACATTGGCATAAAAGAGATCAAGAATCTTATTTCCTCATGTTGCACAGTCCACATACTGTTTGAAGGTGGTCAGAGTTCTTGAAATAGTGACATGGTTAAAATCCCCATAATAAGGGCACTGGGGTGTTTTGTCTGGAGACCAGCGACAACTGTGTGGATGATGTCACATGCACAACAATCTCCTATGTTTTTCTCGATGCTCCACTCCTGCTCTGCAGCCCCTCCTATGCCTCCTCAGGTCTTGGGGGATTTCAGATTTTATACCAAGAAGTAGACCTGTTCTCTTGAGAGCTAACAGTTGCTCCCTTGTATAGATGCCGTTGCCACAGAAACGTATATCTTCTGATGTAGTTTCCATAATCTCCATATGTCTCTCCACAGGAATTAGAAGATCCCAACTCATCCCCTTCCATCCATTATCAGAGAGAAAGCATAGATCTTGACTTGACTTGGATTAACAGATGATAATTTAGTAAAAACTCAAAACTTGCAAAAAACTAAATACAAATACACACAAAAGCAACTGGCTGCCACCTAACAGGTGCCATTCTAGAATTAAATTAAAATAACCATTTCATTTTTAAAGACAACAATGATGAAGCAAGTGAAAAACAACACATGCTGTACAACTGTGACGAAATGATGAAAGTGTTCTCAAAACATGCACATATTCCTGCTTTTGCTTACTTCAACTGCCATGGTTTGCTGTCGACTTGTCAGGAGGAATGGCAGCTACCATAAGAATTTGGTTACAACTCATAACTGTATGCTCATAGACCTGCAAAAGAGGTGGTTCATACAGTAGGTTCACACAAGGACCATGCAATGCTGTCACAGCCAAATCAGGAAAAAAGATTTATTTGATGCAAAGTTGAAACAGTTATACTCATAACAATACCAGAGTACTGTTAATCCAGGAACTATACATTCTATATTACTGACTAGCTGGTGATCATAGCCGAGCATTTAGAAACAACAGACATGTTTATATATCTTCAGCTGCCATTGCATGTAGGTGGAGACCTAAACAGATAAAAAAATTATTGATTATTGAACTTAGAATTTTTAAGTGACCAAAAACGTTAATTCTGATGTCACTGTGTCTCCTAGATGTGTACTGTAAATATGCAACTGTTTGCAAATACAATATCTACAGCTTATTAGCTTTGTAAGGTGAAATATATTTATAGCTTTTGTTGCATCATTATCAGAAAAACAATGATGTTTCCTGGATAGTTACTGCTAACAGAAATTAGGTGGTGAGACTGAATCAAAACATCTAAACAGAGCTATTTTTGTCATGTTTCATTTGTTTGCAAAGTTTGAAAATAGAGAAATTTGGTCTTGGAAACCTGTGAAGTAAATTATTATTGCTTCTGCTGCACCCTGATTCATGAAAGAAGAAAAACCACACATTTACACAATGTTCCCAAGTCAGAAATGTCAGTACAGGGCTCAGTTTTGTTTTGAAAGGAATAGTCAAAGCCTTCACAGGGAAATGAAGTGACCTTCCTGTCTCTGTTTGCACTTGTTATACTTGATGTCTGGCTTTTGGCTTCTGTTTTTTCCTGTTCTGTCTATGTTTCTTTATTCTCTTTTGATGTTACTGCACCTGGATATACAGTATAGTGCACACACATACACTAACTAAACATGGCCACGTGCAACTGCACACACATGAGCAGATGGCATGAAAGTGTGTGTTTGCATAATGTCTGGGTTGATCTGCAAGATTATGTGTGGGTTGCCATGGCGACAAATCATCCTCAGTCTTCTGCAACAAAGTCATGATGTTGAGAGTCAGTATAACACTTCAATGAATGAAATAGTCTTTTCATGATGAAAATGCAGTTTGGAAATGAAAGGCAAGAAGATGAAAAAAAAATAAGGAAAGAAAATAAAATAAAACCAAAATGAAGGGCAAATGTCATGTGTCATGTATATTTCAATGATTTAATTTTAATTTGCAATGACGTATTGCCCTCTGTAGCTGTTAAAAAGTTCCATTTTGGCGTTTTGTTGCAGACATCTGTGCAAAGATGATGACACTGTTCTCACTTTGTGCTGTGTAACAAGCCTATTTTATAGCAAACAAGCCAAAAAACACTAAAATAGACTTCAGTAATCCTGACTTTTAGTGGCTAATACATCATCTGTGAAGGATCAGAGTGTGAAAGTAATTTTCTCAAACCTGGTGTTTGTCAAAGCAGGGATCAAAGGGGCTGCTGGAGAGTGAAGTTAAGCAGGCTGTTTATGGCATTAAAGAGAAGCAGCCTTCTGCAAGGCAGAGCTTAGCGCTCTCACTCTGCACGCTGACAGCTCTCGTCACTGTGGATCTCAGTGAAAAGCTGTGCATATGTAAACAGCAGGTTGAACTAAGGCTGGGTTTACCTGTATGAAGTACAACAGTATTAGAAAACAATACGTGTTAAAAGAGTACTGCAGTTGGGAGAAGCTTCAAGGAGTTGTAATATTGTTTTGTATGAGAATTGTAGGAGGAGAATTTTTGCACTGAAGCAGATTTGCTGAATTTTAAGATTTCATACTAACACTAACAGGATGTGACCATCCAATGGGGCCAAAGGAGCTCCACAAAAAGGAGCAGAGCTGATTTTGTAGCAGGCATGCACACAATCTTTGTAGGAGCAAATTCAAAACCATTACAAAACTTGGGACACACTGTCAGTGCCTGTTATTTCTTACATAGCATGTTGATACAACAACTTTTTGATACTGCTGTGGAACAAATCATACAGGGATAGTGCTACAGTTGAGGTATTGCTACAAGAGAGCAGCAATATTTTTAATACTATTTATTTGCAAGTCAAATTATCTTGATGGCTTTTGTTCGTTTATTTATCTGTGCTTTATATAATGGAAGAGTGACTTCTCTGATCTATTAGCCAGTGCTGAGTGGGCAGCTTGGATCCATTACCCATCTACTAATGGAGGACTTTCTCTTTTTATGCTGCCATCTATCTTAGCCTTCTTCATCCACTGTGTAACTCAACAGCTTCCACTGCAAAAGAGCTGCTAGTATAGATGAGGAAAAGAGTGCATGCAGCAGATAAACAAGAAGAAAGATAGGTAGATTATAATGCTGTAGAGAAAAAAGAAAGTCTTATTTTTATTTGAGTCTCAATAGTTATTGCAAATTAAAGTGCAGTCAGCTGCTTTTTGGCTGAGGCTCCACTATAATGCATTGAAAAGCTGCTGAGGAATATACAGCTTTTGTACATTAGCTTGAGAAAGGAGTGATGTTGCTGATCATCTTCCAAGTTCATCCTACCAGTTTGTCTTATGAAGGGCTAAATACATGAATGTATATCCTCTTCTGTTTCATTTTTTTCACACTTTCCCATAAGCTCGCCTACATTGACAGAATGGGCGAGACCTCAGGGTCGCCAGTGGCAAAGGGTCTTGATGAGTAAGAAAGAAGGCAGTGAGGGGCAGGGGACAGCTGATGGCTCTGTGAAAGAGACAGAGGTTAGATCACCCTGTCTGGTGTGTCAGGCTCTGGGTGACTTTGACTGGCAGCTGCCTGTGTCCACAGCACCCCTCTCAACTGTGAAGGTTGGTGTGCTATAAATAGTCTTCTCATTATATGCACTAGTCAGAAATACATCATATGCTAAACGTTACACTCTTAATTTTCTTCTCATGAGGATGATTGTTGTCACAGTTTATTGCACCTGTTCCCCTGACAGAGAAAAAAGCCGATACGCTACACTGATTCCCTATTAAACATTCCTTCAAACATTCAGCTTATCTAAACCATCTTTCTCCTGTTTCAGTCACATGGAGAACATTCATTCCACATTCACAAAGGGGAAGTGAATCATTGATCATTTTAAACAATCCAACAACAAATTAATTAGCACAGTGTGATGCTTTTTGGAATCCATGGTAAGGATTTCCAATTACTTTTCTCTCAGTCTTTGGCCCAGTTTCATTATTGCCACCACATAAAGTTAGCAAGACTGGAACTACTCACTATACTATTTTATCATCACAATTAAAATAATAGACCTCATGCGGTGGGATTTCTTACAAAACTTTTAATTGCTCCACAATTGTTGCATTTTAGTTTTTCTAATCTCTGGTTCTTTTACCCGTATAATAGTATAAAAAATGAATTATGGGTCACCACTGAAGCCCAACCCTCTATTTCAACAATTACAGTTGACAGTGACAGTTCTGTCAGCAGGAATTGGATAAATCTGCAGAATAACACTGTATAATAATGTCATTTTTGTGTCATTTTCAGATGCTGATAAAGGAAACAAGGGATTTTGTTGTCTGTCAAGACGCAAACTCTCAGAAGTGGAAGAAAGGTTACAAGTAGCCTCCTCCAAGTAGCCTCCTCCAGTACAGGACAGCTTTAGGCCCTGAGGCATCTATAGCCTTACAAGTGGAAGATGAAGAGCAGAGTGCCCTTAGCAGTCCAGACCACACTGAGGATGAAGTGAAGTGAAGACAAAAGTGAATTTGATATATGTAGTAATTCACACACAGTAGTTATCTTTTTTTTTATCTTTTGTCCCATTCCTGTCAGCCAAAGCACCCTTTCCTAAATAATGTACTAAAAGAAAATGTCTAATTCACTCTATTCAGTCTCTGTTTTTTTTCTTTTCAAAAGCACCTCAGAAACACGTTTAACAGGTATAATTAAATGTATGGGATTTGTAAATCACTCCAGAAGCCACATGTCTGACCCTACACACAAATTTTTCATACCATCGCTATCAGAAGAGTCTTGTCTCTCATAAAATCACAACATTTCAGTAGGAGTCACGGTTTAGTTGGTCAGGGGGTTATTTTAGATTAATCTGTCTAACAGACCGTAAACAGGTTATATCTCCATGGTAATCTAGAGGTTGAATCATGGCAACTGGACTTTCTGTTCTTTAAAGCTGAAACGTTTCGCCACCCATCCAAGTGGCTTCATCAGTCTGAGAAAAGCTGGATTGGAACCTCCAATTTATCTCCCAGGTTGGTTTCATTCCACCCCTAGTCCCATAGGCTCACTAGGTGAGCTAAACAAATCAGGTGAGAGTTGTTATACCCACGCCTCTGAGTTGGTTTCACTTCACACCTGGTCTGAATAGAATCTTCACAGACATCTCCATGGTAACTACAAGATGCACACAAGCATTCATACATACACAGAAACACACACACACACACACATATACACAGACACCCATAGGACAGACACATTGACACATACAGACACACACATACATTCATTGATGCAGACATGCAGCTACACAGACAAACACACATACACACAAAAACAAATACATAAACATACCTGTGGAAAGACACATGCAAAATACACACACAGACACACAAAAACAAATACACACATACAATTACACACAGATGAGCACAAACACAAACATTCATACACAAACATACAGACACACTCACACACTTTTCATTGCATTCTTTCAAAATAAAAGCCAAGAAACAGTACCATAATCTTAAAATGGACATTGGCTATTGGCAAACAACTTCAGGCTCTGACTTAGGATGTCTTCCACGTCAGCTATGGTGTCTTCCATGTCATGTCATGCCATGTCCGACCTTTCACAATAAAAGTCTACATTTATTTGTGCGAAGTTATTATACCTTTGTAAAGTATAATGAATATTCAAAAAAAAGTTATGATTGTAATCTAAGATCACGTGAGTCTCCTGCATCACTTTGTCCGTTCAAAATAAAAGCCACTTAATAGGCTTTTTTCAATATCAAATTCAACAAACACTAATATGAGCTTAAAATGGACTTTGGCTATTGGCATACAGTTTCAGACACTGACTTAGGATGTTTTCAACGTCAGCCATAGTGTCTTTTCCCAGGAGGCCATGTCCAGCCTTTCACAATAAAAGTCTACGGTTATTTGTAGTTCAGTGTACAGTTCTTTTAGTTCTTCCTTGTCTTCAATCCTACTACAAAATTCCTTCACTATACTGTCTTCTTTCTTTAGCGATTGAAAGCCAATTTATTTCTACTGCATCATATCATTCTCTTTCCTCTCTTTCCACCCTTTCCAGCAATGTTGAATAGTTTTTTAGCTAAACAAGTTAAGCTTTCAACTCCAGTTTTACATTTCAGCTTCCAGGATTCTTCAGCATTGCATTTCAGCCATTTTCAGCATTGTTGGGCAGCTTCATTCAGCTTTCAGCATTCACACGCATTTTCTGCAGGAAATGCAATTTTCTAGTTAAATGTATATTATGCTACAAAATTTCAAGTGTCATCACATTTGTTAATGTGGACTGTTGATACATTCCAGTGTTTAAAAAGTACATTATTCTTGTTTTAAACAAGAAACATTTAATGTTTTTTTACTCGCACTCTTGTAAATGAAAATAAATAAATAATTTCCAAACTGTTCTGCCGCTGGGCACTGTCCAAGTTGATATTTACCTATATGTATGCTCTGTGAGCCAGCCAGGTCTGTGGCTTTCTGGTTAGCTTGCTACTAACCTAGCCCTACTAATATTGCATGAGGCAGGTCAGTACCACTTTAGCTTACCAGTCTCTAGTGCAAATCAGGCTGTCCAAGCTAGCAGCAATAGAAATATTTTCTAGCAAAAAAGATAGGAATCTCTGAATTTAAAAGTAGAAAGTTACTGATCATCCAGGCCTTTATGTCAGTTAGACACTCTTGAAGTCTGGTTAACTAGTTTGTGTTATCAGGTTTCATAGATAGATACAGCTGAGTGTCATCTGCATAGAAGTGGTAATGAAGTGGTGGTGGTAAGTGCTTCCTAACAACATTGCCTAAAGGAAGCATGTACAAGGTGAACAGAATCGGTCCCAGGACAGAACCTTGTGGAGCTCCATAACTAACTTTTGTGCCTGTGGAAGGTTCATCATTGACACGAACAAACTTGAATCTGTCCGATAAATAGGATTGGAACCATTTTAATGCTGTTCCTCTGATACCAGTTACATCCTCTAGTCTCTGTAGTAACATGCTGTGGTCAATAGTGTCAAATGCAGCACTAAGGTCTAGCAGGACAAGTATAGAAACAAGTCCATTATCTGAGGCTAAGAGAAGATCGTTGGTGACTTTTAACAGTGCTGTTTCTGTACTATGATGTGCTCTAAATCCTGATTGGAAATCTTCAAATAGTTCATTCCTGTGTAAGTGGTCTGATAGCTGCTTAGCAACAGCTTTTTCAAGGATTTAAAAAATAAATGGTAGGTTGGATATTATTATCTATAATTAGCCAAGACTCCTGGATCAAGACTAGGCTTTTTGAGTAAGGGTTTGATTACTGCATTCTTAAAAGCATGTTTTACTTAGCCTGATACTAGAGATAAATTTACCAAGTGTAATAAAGATAAGTCGATTAATGGCAGGGTGTCTTTAAGCAATCTAGTCAGGGATGGGGTCTAAGAGACATGATGATGATTTGGATGAAAATCTACCAAATTGAATGATAAACAACTAAACTCAACTCCAGATGTCCAATGAAAATCTCTTGTTCCTTCTTTTTTAAATTAAAATGGAAAAACTTGAATACAGTTCGCCCTCAAGCGCAAAGAATGAAAATAAACGTCAAAGATATGTTAAATGTGAAGGTATTCAATACGTTCCTTGCAAACGTAATCAAAGACAAATTACGTTTCGTAGCATAACGTAACAAGAATGCATTTTAGTTGTATAGGAGCATAATTTTTAGAAGACAGGGTTGCTCAGTAATGGTTACTAAAACCCATTTAAGTATTAGGCAGGACACTCACTTTCTGTAGCTACTAGATGACACAGACTATTTCCTGAATAGGCAGTGAACATTGTTATTGGTTGTAAAGCAGGGTGTGCAGGATAGACAGATATGATAGTAATTTAAAATAATTTTAATAGATTGAGATACTTTGACTTAGTATGTGGTCCAACCTCCAAACAAAGATTTTTTAGACCTCCCCCCTATCTGGTAAACATCCATATATTTCTAACCGTACACCCCAATAACAAAGATTTGTCTTCAAGCTAAAGGTATGGGAACTCTGCTACCAAAGCTCCTGCTGCCACAATCCCAGTCCTGGTCCTGTCTCTGCTCCATGTTTTCCTGGCCCAGCTTTTTTTTTGGCTTTTCTTTACATTGCTTGTTCTCATCCCGTCTCTAGTTGAAATTTGCTCTCCAGCTACGTACTGCCTCCCATTTCCTCATTGTCCAGTCCTGTCTGCCAGTGCCTTTAGATTAATATGTTATAATAATGAGAGGGTAGCGTCAGAAAGGGCATGTGGCGTAAAACTTGTGCCAACCCCTAACCGGAGCAGCCAAAAATATGGTGTGGTATGGACCATGGGAACAAAACAATTTCCTGCAATGGAATAATAAAGTATTTCTGTTTCTGATTTGGATTGTTTGTTTGCCTTTGACCCCACCATGAACTCTCATCTTGCCTCTGTTTCCTCCTGCTCTGTTTTGCTCTTCCTGGACACAGGGTAAGCCTATTTTCTTTCCCTCTCCTTGTGTTATAATAACCTGTTGAACTTCATCTGCCTGACCGCCTGTGTCTGTGTTTGGGTCCTTCTCTCTCTGCCAAGTATTTTAAGACCTTTAAGGCCACAGGAGATACAATAGAGTATAACAACAGTATAACAAGTAAACTCACCTTCGACTACTGTGCTGCTAGACATTACTTTGAGCTGAACTTTGCAAAACCAAGAATCAACTCTCTAAGGATCATTTTTTATATTTTTTAAATGATTTGGCTACAGTATGACTAAGGGGGTTTATCTTTACTCTTTGGTTCACTCACAGCACTGTTTTTGGCACAAACACTTCTTGGTCAGCAGCCAATAGCATAGATCTGAAACTTACTATACAGTCCTGTGGAGTCGGGAGCAGCTGCACATTCATCTGATCATTATTTTCAGTTTTATCATAACAAGTGACGATCTCTTCATGTTGTCATTTTTAAACTATGCTTTTATAAAATACAGAGAATAACAACTTTGAGGCAAATTATAATTCATATATTTCACTTATAGTAAACTACAAAAAAAAGTCTTGAAAGCTTTTAATTCTTGCATTAAATAACAACAACATCATTAGAATAAATTAAAGCATCTTTGTGTGTTCAAAAATGAAAAACTGTCAGTTTCCCTTCTGGCTATGATTATTTCTGTCCCAGGAATCTGTGGGAAGCTTATAAAAAGTCGATCAATGTTTTTCTCAGTGATAGACTTCTTTCATCCACTGCTGAACCTCCAAGGGTTTTTATTTCCTAAAAGCATGAAATCCTTCATGGTTTGCTGCCTGTGTTGAAAATAACAGTAATCAAATTGGCAGGATAGTGAGTATTTGGCCACAGGTGTCTTCATGCTGTGTGGTAAGATAGAGCTCTGTGTGTATTCTCTATTTAATTATGTAGCCATAAGCCTTTGTTTTCCTCACCACAGTAGAGATCCTTCTTGACATCAGCATGAAAACTGAGCAAAGCTAATACTGTCCTTGATAAGGCATTAACTGACTTAATAGTCTTATTGTTGGGTGTGTGCATAAAACCAGTGATCCAAATTAATCACTCTAATAAAGAAATTACAGGTATTAAAACATCATATTCATTGAATTCATTCATTAAAATTGTGTCCATTTCCCTGAGGGGTGTAGCGCCACGCGTTAGATTTGATATCTTGCGGTTTATAAAAGATGAGCAATTTGTTGCAGCCTCTCTCGAGGATGAAGATTAATCCTGCACATGTAATGACCTCTACTGTGTGGGGGACAGCTGCCAGGTAACACTTACCAGTTATAATATGGAATGAGGAGCCCATAAGTAATTACAATAATTAACTCTTAGTCATTAGCAATAAGGTAAAGTGGGAATGAATACTCCAGTCACTCCCTGGTACAGCTTATTACCACATTTTATACATCTCAAATGAATGACAGGGTATAGAATGGTTGGAAATTAAAATTTATGTGGTTGTCTCAACCTAGGCTTCCTTAGTGATACATACACTGTGAATGACTGAAATATTATAGTCAATGCAGGACCTACTGTAGATTGAATGTCCTTTATGTAGAAAGGTGGAAAGTGTAAGTGTGGAGTCAAGGGTGGTAGATATGGTTTTATGGTGTCTGGTTCTACCATAAAAATGCCATACTGTGCATCAATACTGTACGGGAGAGAAATTTTAAAAAATGTTGGTGTTGCACGTGGAAATATGTTGTTAAATAAATTAATAGAAGTTGGCATCTGAATCATCTGTCTAGGTTCATGTTTGGTTTGTGCAATTCAATTCAGTTCAATTCAGTTTTATTTGTATAGCACCGAATCACAATTTAATCATCTCAAGGCACTTTACAAAAAACCAACAAATCCCTTATGAGCAATGTTAATTTTGTTGATGAAATATTTTTGTTATAATTTTCGTCATCAAGTTTTAACTGACGAAAACGACACGATAACTAAATAAAAATTAAGTGATGATGATGACATTTACTATTAACTAATAAAAACGATTAGAGAATGTGAGTGATGGTCGTTTTTGGAAAAGATCCAAAGATCTTGTAAAACATGTAAGACGCACACACACATTTAAAAAGTAACTGATCCATCTGGTGACGCGGGATGCGCAAACCTACATTTGGTTTCTGTCTGACTTAAACTATAATGAAATGGCAACAGCTGAAAACAAAGAGAAGATATATGGGTCAATTTCACGTTTGATGCAATGGCAATTGGCAAGTTATAAACAATGCATATCTAATTTTTGGTCTTTTATGGAACGCTTCATGTTTCATTCATTCATTTTTATTCAATGAAACTTGTTTTTATTTAATTTTAGAATATTTTGTATATTACAATAGTTTAACTAAATTACACTTAAATTAAACCCAATATAGTTAGTCGACTAACACTAGACTAAAGCTAAAACAAAGCAGATGGCTAAAATATGACTAAAATTAAAATTGCATTTTAGTCAAAAGACTATGACTAAAACTAAATTAAAATCTGGTGTCAAAATTAACACTGCTTATGAGTGAGCACTTGGCGACAGTGGAGAGGAAAAACTCCCTTTAACGGAATAAAAAACCTCCAGCAGAACCGGGCTCAGTTTGGGCGGCCATCTGCCTCGACCAGTTGGGGTGAGTGGATAGAGCAGAGAGAAAAGAACAGCAACAATAAACAACAAATAGACACACACAGTTTGTGAAAGTTAGACAAAAGTAGATCAGGCAACTAATAAGGGTCTAATTTTATGTTTTATTTCTTGAATGCTTTGCCAAATAATTTCACCTGTGCATCCATGAATAGACATTGCGTCAATCATTTCACAGTAATCTTGAAAAGACACCTAGTACAGTAGGATACCAACACAAAGAAAATCTTTTTTTATTTGCATATTGTGTGCAAGAGAAAGGCACAATCAATATAGTTCCCTAGAGCCCAAACAAATCTTAAGGGTACTATTGGATTTACAAGCAGTCCTGTGACAAGCAAAGTGCAATATCATGACATTTTCACTAAGAAAATAAGAAGGCAACTAACAGAAAATCCAACAGAGGTGAATGAGTGCTGCAACTGCTGAGCTCCAACATTCATGAGGAGAATTCTCCACTCTGTTCCAACAATGAAATCAAAGTCAAGAAGATAAATGAGAGAGAAAGTACCATGGGAGATTCAGACATTGATCCAACTGAGAAATAAATGCCTTCTATTCTGTGTACAGGCATCAGAATAATACAGTACAGATCACCTGCTGCTGACTCTGTTACTCTGTTGAGCTTTTCTAAACCTGCTTCCTTTACATTTAACCAGGTACCTGAGGCCATGTACTCAGATTTGATGGTGATGGAAATTATGGTGTTGTTTGAACCATTTTATGTATTTAATTGTGTTTAATCACGTTTTCTCTACTTTAACATTTAGTCCTTATCTAATTAAAAAACTCAATCAGGCTAACATTACATTTCCTATCAAAAGCCTTTGCTGTTGTAAATCAGTTTTATATAACTGTAATTTCCAAGAGAAACAGGATAAGCCTGATTTGTGACATTAGCCTTGGAGTGGCACAAAGTGAAGGATTAGGAGCTGACTTGGAAATTGTAGGTCTTGATGTGGTGCGTCTTGATTGGACTTTGTAGCCAAACCTTAACAGATATTTGTGACTTGCACAACATGCAAACCTCACAGAGAAAGGCCCCAGGTCCAAACACAATTTGTTTTTGCCAATTTGCCAGCAGGTTAGCCTTGCAAGAGTGTTAGGATTAACTGACCATGTAGGCAAAAGCAGAAAAATGTCCTTGACATTTCCCATTTGACTTCTATCATTTGAAAGTCTGCCTTAATGCATGAAGGAACAGGGATGCACTGGAATTTTGCAATATTTTATAGGTATAGTTTTAGTGTGATTAGTTGTACAACTGTATAACATATGTTATACGTTCATATTTTCAAAGTAAGCCAGAATATCAATATACTCCCACCATGTCATTTTATTCCTGCAGCAGTTCATGGGAAATCCCAAGATTCACACATTATTAGGTCAGTAGTACGGTTTTTGAATAAAATACCTCTGTAACCTCCTGACCCAGCTGGCTACCAGGAGTTTTACCCTTAGTTCTTTGTTAGAGGCTGGGATTCATCTGTCAGTGGCCTTACCCTCATCAGCAGGTCAGAATCTGACACACAGCTGTCAATTGTACTTAAACCCTAATAAATAATCTTCTCATTGGAATCGTGACTTATCTCCAGTTGACACAAGACTTCTGTCAGACTCATGACCAATGACTCGCGAACATTACTGTAAGTCTTTCAAAAATGGATTAACCCTTTGTAATTTTTCACATTATAGCATGCATCTACTAAAAACAGGTTGGATCATTGCTGTAGCCTTTGGATACAGGTATTAGAAAACCCTTGGGTATAATAATAATTATAAGAATTACCTCCTGCAAATAATATGGGGAAAAGGCCAGGCATCGGGTCGACATAAGGAACATAAGGAACTTGAAAACTCATCCAGATAGGTCAGTGTTGTAGACAGGTTAGTCAAATTAAGCCCCAGTTAGGGTATTAGGGTTAATGTTCTAAAATCAGGCGCGTTAGCTTGCGTTAGACTGGTTATCCTTGGAATGTATTGTAGTTGTTCATGGTATTGTAAATTAGACTTAGACACCTGAATATATGACTTTAAAACAGGAGACAGTGCCAGCTTTGCATTATTCTTGGTTATACTCCTGAATTTCCAAAAATAATTCTCATCAGCCAAATCAGTCCCATACAATCCTCATCGTCCAAGAACAGTTGTGCTTCTTTTTTTGTTTTGGATTTGTGTTTTGGCTATTCAATTTTAGGTGAGACACACTGAGGATTGTGTGAGGGAAATTTACACCTTGACAGACCTCACATCTGTCAACTCCCCGTGTGAATGCAACAGACAGTATATCTGCTACCTTCCTGTGATTTACAATTAATACTACTGAGTTGATATAAAGTTTGTCATGTCCTTTGTCCGGGGTCAGTTGGTATTGACCCATTCTGCAGATCGTATGCTCTGCTGTGACTCTGCTGCTTTTGCCTATTAAACTTGCCATGCTATAAACCTGAGATTTGCCTCCTAGTACTTTTTGCCGCGACAGAGGGCACTAGAATTATCCAAATTGAGAAGGTGCTTCTGTTGCCATCATCTCTCTCCTCTCTTAACACAAACACATATCTTTGTCACTCACTTTTGCTCTTTGTCGCTCTCTCTTGCTTTTTCTGATCTCTTGGCTAATGGGAAGGCATGGGCATTACTATCAGTAGCTAGCCAAGAAGAATTCATTAATCTGGAATACCTCTGCTCTGCATCATACAGCAAACACACCTTCACTGGTGCAGCCAATAAAGTGACTGGCTCTGCTGCAGCCCGAGGACAACAGTCAGAAGGATAGTTGCTTCTAACTGATTGCCGGACACTAAAGTCCATGAACAGTAGAAGTTCACACTGACAAATCACACCACATTACAGTTTAGGTAAACCTCATTCATCCAAACCTTGGACTTCAAAGCCCTGTAAGAACCAAAAGTTCAAAAAAAGAAGTGAGTTTCTCCAGACTTTATACCACAGTCTAAATTGGAGCCTAGTTGTGATAATTAATGCCACTCTGTCCATTCAATGAGAAGGTGGGGCCAGCAGTCCATTGGGTTAGCTTAGCACAAAACTGGACACATTGTCTCCAAGTACCCAGATTTGACTATCAGTACATCTAAAGCTCACTTATTAACTCACTACATCTCATTTGTCCATATTATAAACTGTAAGTTGTGGTGTTGAATGTGTGGTTAGGTTCTGCTATCCCAGTAATGACTGCAATAATTCTTGTATGGAAATAACCTTTTTCAATCCTCCATGAGATGTAACTAAGTATAGTAAGAATAATGTGTCTTAGAATCTGGTGTCTTAAAAAAACAAACTGCATGTAGTGTGCTCACATGCTCACAATTACCCCACCTATATACTGTTTGTAGTATGCACAATAAGAATGCAAGAATAGTCATATTGCCTCTGTTTCTTCCTCCCCTTTCCCACTGCATTACATTTCAAGCTTTGAACTCAACTCCATATGCTGAAATTTTAATGCACTTTCTCATCCAAATAGAATGAGCCTTAGGGCTTGGTATGCTCACCCAGTGCACAAGGCCGCAGTGATAGGCCAAAGCTCCCAGGCTCCATTTTTGTTTTCCCTCCTTACTCTTGGAGGCTTTTGGGTGAACAATTGAGCTTTTTAAAACATCCATCCTTCACCAATGTGATTTATACTTTAGAGGGTCAAGGCGGAGTTGGAACTGATCAGAGCTGACATTGCGTGAGAGGCTGGGTATATCCTGAACAGGGAGAACATGTGACCTCTACACAGAAAGGCTGCAGTTGGCCCTGAAGTTCGGGCTTGGAAAGCTTGGCATCTCAGCAATTGTTTTGAGGTGTCAGTGCAAACCACTGTATGCCATCATGCCACTCTTTTTAAAATATACGTGCTAGGAATAGTGTAGAGCTTCTTGGACAATTGTTCATTATGTGTAGAGGTTTTCAGATGCCAGGTCTGAGCAGTAAATGTTCCACAAAAGCAGCATATTGTTTGTGGGGATGTGAATCTATCACAGCAGTGTTTCTATATCCACAAAGCCATCTGAACATTCCACTTTTCAAAACCGCCTCCCCCAAAAAACCTTTTCATCCAAGTGCACACATTGCTTATTGATGTTTTTCATTTGTTGCATCAGTGTGCTCATGAAATGTTTTGTCAAACAGAGTATCCATTTGCTTTTTACTCCATATGTTCACCACATTTATGTCATTTATATCTAGGCAGGGGGCTGCACTGCAGGCCTGTATTGTGTACATAGTAGACTTCTTTATGAGAATGCAGTGTAATACTAGAACAAATGAGATATGGTAAATGTTCAGGTAAATGTTTAAAATCTCTAGGGGATGAAGACGGAGGGAAAAAAAAGGGGAAAAGTCACTACAAGTGTGTCTATCCCTGTGATCTAAGTTCTGTTCTGCTCTGACAATTGACAAATCAGGAGACAATTTTTCTTTTACTGCTGATGTAATGAAAATATTAGTAAGTACAGTCACACAAATTCATCTATGCAATTTGGTTAAGAATTGAGCATGTTCAAAATAACTTTGATTATTCCATTTCAAAATCTTGTTGACTAAAAATGTTGAAACATGACCACATTTAGTAATTTAATTTACACATATTTCTGCATTTTATTCTGTAAACAATAACATAAGCTGCACTGTCAGTTTTAATATTTGGGATTATCGCTTAGCTCTGATAGCAGTCCCATGCTAAACTCATAATGAACTGCGTTCAGCTTCAGCAGAGCTCCACCTTACTTATGGCTGCAGTGGGACAGGTTTCTATACTGTATTTTCTTAAATACATTTACTTTATGTTCAGCTGACTGAACAGGCTCTCAGTAGTCCTCATATAGAAGTGATGGATGGAGAGAAATCAACAGAGATATGGTCTGTGACAGTTGAAAACAAAAAAGATGAAATGATATGAAATTTGGAGAGCCAGTGAGGCGGAATAAAGCAAAGAATTAAAAGTGACAGTGATAGACACAGTAGAGAAAGACTAACTCTACCCAGGGCTGTCAAACACTACTTTTTTTTGCAGCTATATAGTGACAGGATGTTTGGCAGAGAAAATATGAGGCACCAATATGCTGAAAATGTAGAACATGTTTTTAATGCAAGGATGCAAGGAAAATAAGTCATTGCAGTAAGTTATGGTGACCTGGATGCATGCCATCTTTGAGTCCAGTGTCCAGTCTCTTGGTCAACAGTGTAAATTGCTGTGTTCAAATTGAAGGTTCACACAAATGTACTGCTACCCTGCAAGCAAAACCATGGTGATTCCATTGAAATTCATAGATGGCAATGATGATGATGATCATGATGATTATTATTATTGCTATTATTATTAGTAGTAGTATTTACTTACTTACTAGATTTATTGTTAGTCTGGTAGGCCTTAAAAGAACAGTATGACATATGATATCCCATTCATTATTTGCTCTCTAGCCTGTTTTAGACCACTTGTCTAAATAAGCACACTTGGATTAACTGAGCTTGTTTTGCTTACAGCTTTGTTTTTGGCAAAACTTTTTGGCAAAATTTCATACTGGACAGATAAGCAAAGCTACTACCACATTTTGTCAATATGACAATTGGAATTATGGCTATAATGTTTTCAGTTCTGGGATTTTACTGACAAGGGATGTAAATTTCTAAAATCTGAAATAAAAAATAGTGTTTAATTGTTGGAATGTAGAAAAGAAATACACCTTTATAAAACTGGTTGAGAGACATTAATTTGCATTCAGCAACATATTGATTAGTTTTACTGTAAAACACAAGGAAATGATGCTGTATCTGCAAAGTCATTACAGGTAAAGCATATGAGTAGTATGAATCATAAAACCAAATTTCACTGCATGTGTCATTATTCAATGGCTGCAGTTGGAACAGTGGAGATTCTGTTAGCACTAGTTTTATTACATTACTTAGTTATGTATAGTATCTCCCTGTGCTGCTCTGTAGGCCTCTCAGGCAGAAGTATCTCTCATACACTACTTCAGAGCTTCCAGCCCTTAAACAGACACAGGCTCTGATTTCCCCTCATCAGAAGAGGAGTTGTGAGGGAATACCTTCAAGCTAAGACACAGAAGTAATTTGCCTTCTTTGGAATTTGTTATGTGATATTCTCGAGACACTTGTGGATGGTGGTAATTGGATGAACTCTAAGGCTAACCCCTTACATCTGATTAGTCAGACTGGCTGAGGGTCTATGTGTCGGTTTTCATGGCTGTTGTATGTGTGACAATGCAATCTCAACCTAAAGGTCAACTTACTAGGTTTATTGCTCTCACTTTTGCAGTTAGTTTCTCTAATGAATGAATTGCTGCTGTCAGATCTGTTTCTCCTGCAAAAAACATTGTGGTAGTTGTTAGTGATTGGTTGGTCTGGTTTGTGCTTTTAAATCAGCCCGTGAGACAAAGAATAAATTGCTGATGGGGTGAATATTAGCTGTAGTTATGTAGGCAAACAGACAGACAGAGCTGCAAAGCCGAGGCTTCACTGGCTGTGATTGTGCTGCCTGAGGACAGTGCTCTGTTCCAATGTAGAGTCCACTGGAACATTGCAGGGCAGCCTCAATGCATTTCAAACAACTCTGGCTGCACTGTGAGTGTGCATGTGAGTCAGTGTGTCTTTTATCATGTGTGGATCGTTCAGTGTTGCACCAATTACAGAATGTGACCTTACACAGCTCTTGTCTGCCACCTCAGCCTCACTCCCTTGGTTGAAATAAACAGTGCACTTAAAGTGTGCGTGCATGCATGTGTACTACAACTGACATTGTTTGCATATATTTGTGGAAGTTGCCCAGTGTTTAGGTCATATACTTGTGCTTTAAGTGCACTTGAGTTTAGAAAATTGAGGAGCTGCTGCTGCGATGATGAACCTGTTCTTTTCCCTTACAGTTCATCGTGCTGCTGCTAAACCAAACCCAAAACTAAATCAGTTGGGAAGGCTTTTTCGCTGTGGGGCCTCTTTTCAAATAAATTTCTTCATACATTTACTATGAACCTCAGTCCTACTGTGCCTGATTTACACCAGCTTTGTTGGTGCGTATGTTGGGATGTCCCGGGGCTCGATAAATTGGTTTGTGCTAGTCCAAAACGCTGCTGCCTGATTTTCTAACATCTTTGCCAAAATATGCTCATTTTACTCTGGTTATCTACTCATTCCACTGGCTTTTGGTCTGTTTTAAGTTTTTCAAAGCCTGGCAGCATTTTAGCTCATGGAAATTTCTGTCAGGTTTCTTATGCAGACTATTTCTGAATTTCTGTGTTCCAATAACACAATCTAAATAGAGTGATCCGAATTTTACAGCTTCTGCAGCAAGACTGTGGAACTCTTCATTTTTCTGATAATTCAAGTACATTCAAATCTAGACTTAAAACTTTCTTGTGCCCTGGCTTTCAGAAATAGTTTCCTCTAATTCTTGTGCTTTTTTTGTAAAGCCTAATTTTTTTCAGGTTTGCCATACATGGGATGTCAAAAGTTAGAGAGGAACAGAAGTAGAAAACAAAACCTTCCAGCAGTGGATATCATTATAAATCAATGCTTATAAAAAAAATAATAAAATAACAATAAAATTGTTGTTTTATTATATTAGTATTATTCATTTGGTACCTGTAAGGGACATTTAATTGTATCAACCTGTATGAAATGTGCTATATAAACAAAGATCAGCTTGCTTGGGTGAGGGAATGGGTTACATGCTCAAATCATTTAAAATGTCTACAACTAAAATTGTTCTAAATGTGGGTTTTCTGTCATGTGTTCAGATAAAACTTAACTAGAGGAGTACAAAAATAAAGACACAAAGTTAAACAGTAGTATAGAAGAAAATGTGAATATATTATAAAATCAATATATAAATATTAGTTCAATGTTCAAATAAATCAGTTATTTGATTTTTTTAAAGGTATGTTTTTACCTGGTACAGGGGCAGCTGTGAAGATTGTGAGTGGTACAGTAATTCATTTCACAGTTTTGGAGATAAGACACCCTTGGTTTAAAGTCTGGACTGCAGTTTGTGTTTTTTCTGCTAATCTAACAATGTCCTTGAGTGTGGCACCAAAAGGTCAGAGAGGTAGCTTGAGGTCCAACTATTCAAAGTGCTGTGATTAATAAAATTTTGAACTGTATTCTAAACACACTGTGAAGCCAGTGAAGGGTCCCTAATACTGTTGTTCTCTGGTGCATTTTCAGGTCAGCTGAGAATAATTGAATCATTTTTTGCTGAGTGTAATACATAGACTATCCTCTTTATTTGCTTTGCAGAAGTTCTGTAACCAGTGCTACAAACTAAAGATGACAAAATAAGGCCGGGTAAAATATTCTTTAATCAAAGCTCTCGGTAGGTAAAGTAATCTCCTGGAGCCTATCCCAGCTCTCTTTGGGTGAAAGGCAGGGGTCCACCCTGGACAGGTCACCAGTCCATCACAGGGCCACATAGAGACAAACAACCTCACACACTCACACTCACTCCTATGGGCAATTTAGAATCACCAATCAACCTGACATACATGTTTTTGGACTGTGGGAGGAAACCAGAGTACCTGGAGAAAACCCACACATGCAAACTCCACACAGAAAGGTCCCTGCCAGGTTTCAAACCTTCTTGCTAGGCAACAGTGATAACCACTATTCCACCATGCTGCCTGCAAAGTAAACTAATTGGAAAGTAATTCATTGCCTGGACATCGTTTAAATCAAGATAATAAGATCAACTTTATTAATAGGTGGTGAAACTCAACTGTTACAGCAGCACATTCCCTCTGAGAATGGTGCTCTCGCAATTCCTCTTTACCCCCTACACTTCGGACTTCACATGCAACTTCAGCAGCTGTCAGCTTCAGAAGTTCTCCAATGACTCAGCCATTGTTGGCTGTGTGTCTGAGGGGAATGAGCTGGAGTACAGGTCAGTCATCATGGACTTTGTTGACTGCTGCGAGCGCAACCACTTGTGCTTAAACTCCAGTAAGACAAATGAGATGGTGATTGACTTCCGGAGAAGGACACTACCCCACACACACTGGCGAACATCCAGGGCTCAGACATTGAGCTGGTGGACAGCTTTAAGTACCTGTGTTCACCTTAACAATAAACTGGACTGGTCCCACAACACGGATGCCCTCTACAAGAAGGGCCAAAGTCACCTCCACCTGCTGAGGAGACTGAGGTCCTTTGGAGTGGGCAGGCGTCTCTTAAGGACTTTTTATGACTCTGTGGTAGCCTCTGCTATCCACTACTCTGTTGTCTGCTACGGAGTGGGCAGCACTGACTGGGACAGGAAGAGACTGAACAAGCTGGTCAGGAGAGCTAGCTCTGTCCTGGGATGTCCTCTGGCCTTCGTGGAGGAGGTGGGTGAGAGGAGGATGTTAGCCAAGCTACCGTCCACCATGGACAACACCTCTCACCCACTGCACCAGACTGTGGAGGCACTGAGCAGCTCGTTTAGCGACAGACTGATACAACCACAGTATAGGAAGGAGCACTACCGCAAGTCATTCATCCCAACAGCCATAAGACTGTACAGCTCCACAGTGTAGTTCTACTCCATTCATCCTTCTGTACATCAATGGGACTGTGCAGTATTCTGAGATAATCATTCCCACCACTACTTTGTAAATATGTATATACTACAGCCTGTATTATATTGCTAATTTTAACTTTGCCACATTACACACTTTTGCTTCAGCTATACACTTTGGTAAATACTTTAAATTTGCCCACTTTTTGATTTTTCTGCATGAACACTTGTTTTTCTGCCTTTGCACTTTATGTCATCTCTGTGAGCTGTCATAAGTAAATTTCCCCGCTGCTGGGATTAATAAAGCTTATCTTATCTTATCTTATCATATCTTATCTTATCTTATCTTATATTGCACAGATATGATACTGCACACCTACATAAATATAATATGATCTATGTATATTATGTCCATCCATCCATCCATCTTCTTCCGCTTATCCGGGGCCGGGTTGCGGGGGCAGTAGCTGAATCAGGGATACCCAGACTTCCTTCTCCCTGGACACTTCCTCCAGCTCTTCTAGGGGGACACCGAGGCGTTCCCAGGCCAGCCGGGAGACATAGTCCCTCCAGCGTATATTATGTGCACATATTATATTATATGATATAGCACACCTGCATGGAATAACAGTGTGGACAGATTTCAGTTGCTGAATTATTTGCAGTAGGAAGGTCCGGGGCCTAACAGCAGTTATTTGCTCAAGTCTTGTATCACTTTTGAATCAGTAGTGTTGGCTGTAGTCGAGCTAGAGCATTGATAGTGTTTTGTTTAAAAGTCAGGAAAGTTACATTAGACCTCTGCATGGAAATGGAATATCTTTTTTTGAGAACCATTTTTTATAAAAGCCACACATGAAATATGATCCCTGAATAAACACTTTTTTAATATTTTTGAGAGTTTCTTCAATTGCATTAACCCAGTGTTTATAAAATTCAGAAGGAACTTAGTCAGAATCAGCACAGAGAAATATAATGTGAGCTGCAAGCACAGATGGGTTTATTAAGGAGTTAATTGCTTGTCATCTCTCAATGTTGTGTTTTCTATATTTAAGCAACATTTGAGGAGGGACATGAGCGTGTCGGTGGAAAAAAAATAATCAGTTTTATATAATAACAAATTAGTTTCTGTTGTTCTCTACAGACAAATCTAAATCTATGATTTACAGACATTTATTTTTCCTGACTGATAGCTGGAACTGAAGATCACCCTGAAGGCTAGAGAAATGTGACTGGAATACTGATGGTTCGAATCCTTGTCCGACGTGTGTATGTGCATGTGCATGAATCTATAGACAGAGACACACCCGCACACACATCTCTGTGAACCTTAAGGTAGGCAGGTGGAACTTTGACATCTATTTGCAAGGACTATTTGGTGCATGTGATGTTTGGTATCTGAGATAGGAAGAAAGTGGAAGCAGGGGCCACATATTAAGCTGTAAAACATCTCAGGTTGGAAAATGTTTTCATTAGTAGGACACTTCCTTTCTCATCTTTTATCTCTTCAGCAAACCAATTTAAAGTAGGCCATTCTTTAAGAAAAGTATGAGTCAGCAAGGAGCACCTGCTTCACTGAGTTTCTGCAGCTGTGTAATTAAATCACAGTTTAGGTCATAACTAAAGTTTTTCTCTAGTACCAGCCAACTTACAATGCTGCGAGGAGCTGTGCTGGCATGGGAGCATTGTTAGAGGAAAATACAATCCAGGATGGCTATTAAATGACTTTGAAAGCTTATCAGATACTGAAGCTGGGCAGACACTGTACTTTTTATTGGTTTATTGTTTCATTAATTCACATTTATCACCCTGTTGGTGCAGCCAGACTGAACAACAATTTTTATCAGTTTTTTTCACTGACTGTTCCAGTACATTTACATTCAAACAAAATCAAATACTCAAAAATACTGACCAAAACAAAGAAAATGTTGAGCTCTTCTGCTGTTTATAATGAACAGCCTCCCTCCTCAAACTGCACTGCTTAGTACACTGTTCATACTTTCGATGATTTATTTTGACACAGATATTAAAAATCATAGACAGCAACTGTTCACAATGCAATCCCCCCAATACATAATAATACACATGATAATATGTTTTACTACTGTTTTTATTTCGGTTATTTGCGTACTCATGGGTATATTTCCCAGCACTGAGCTTTAAGCAGATTTATAAATGCAATCTATATGTGGGTTAATATATTTTTCACATACCTTTACAACTTTTCCTCTGTGATGTCTGATATTAGAGGAGACTTAACCAGCCTTGCAAGCATATGCCAAGCCTATTGTTAACACATTTGGCAGATTCCAGTGATGGATTGGTTTATTTTAGCTGTTCATAGATGTAGAAGACTGATAAAGCTACATTATACATAATTTACATAAAACCTTTGCAAACTATCTGAAAAGACCTGCTGATGATGGTGATGACATATTTTGATGCAATGTCCCGGATGCCAATTCAGGAGCTATTGTGGAACTACTTTGTAAATAGTATGCAACATCACGGGAGGGAGCGGGGAGATTGGAAGAATTATGGATAACAGAAAAGTAAGATAAAGGAATAAGTGTTGAGCTCATTTACCAGCAAAAAGGGGTGGAACATTTAGAGATAAGGTAGACATGAAGGGGCACAATGTAGCCAAAATGCCAGCCACATGGGTAGATGCAATCTCCTGGAACAATTCAATTTTGTCCTTGACTTAGCAGCAACACATGAAGGCTGCAGTTTGGCTGCATTAACATATGCTCCACTTTAATGAGAGGACAGATGGTGGGCCATCGTTTGCAGTTTCATCTCAACTGTAGCTGTAAATGGCTCCTGTGACTTTGCAGCAGCAAAGGAATGCTGGCCTGAAGGAATGGAGGGAGGGTTCATATTGATACTGAATATTTCATTTATCTAAATTGAGTATCAGATAGGTATTAGGTAGATCGGTATCCCTTATGCACAGCTTGTATTACTTCTAGTGAGTTTTTATAGTCATGCCTCACATTTATCCCTCATATTCATGTTATGATTCTGGAAGAAATTGGTACAAGGCCCATGTGCTGACAACAAACTCTTTATTTAATCAGGACAGGACTCAGTTCAGGCATGAACGGATACAGGCACAGGGACCTCAGGAATCTCAAAGATAAACTCCCTCAACTCAGGTGCAAACATGACTCAAACATAACTAAACCAATACTCATGCGGTGAACAAAAAGAACAGGCAGGTGTATATATACACAATGAGAACAAAAGGCTAACGGAACACGGGTGCAGTCAATCAGAATAACGAAACATAAAATTACCTAGCACTAACCCAGGCGAGACAGGAACAGGGAAACCAAAATAAGAGTCCAACACAGGAAGTCCCACACAATTTGTCATTTGCAATTACTATCCATTAAGGTGTTTCTTAAAAAAATAATCTCACCATAAAATCCATTTAGATAAAATACTAGTGTTTTACTGCTATCATATCAGCAGTTGTCATGGGATTGTAGAAGTGTAAATTTCCATTTTTCAAAGCACTTTAAGGAGTTTAAGGACTATATTCATAGATTACAATCATTTCTTCCTTGAGTTTGAGTGTCATATAGACATTAAAAGAATCCTAATCAAAAACAAGGCTTTCAATGCATTTAGAACAAACTTTATTTATGTGGTTTTGATTTTCATGTCCATCTCATTAGTATGAACTAACATTAGTATGAAAAAAACCTTTATTACAGTTATTTAAACTCAAGCAGATATGTGCAGTTTTTATTTTGAAAGGCTATATCCACATGTTGTGCAATCAGTTATAAAGCCAGAACTCTCCCCCCTTCTTTAAATGTGAACTAATCCAGAGCTTTTAGCACAGTACAGTGATGACGCCAACTTAAATTACAAATGAATCCGAAGTGGCTTTTTCAGAACAACTTTGCTCTGGTCCTCAGACCAGAATGGCTGCTTTTGTGAATCAGATTGTCCATGTCTCATCTGAAGGTCAGCCATACCTGGCAATAACTATACCAAACACAACAGCCACCCAATCCATCATTATTCACTGCTTAGCCACTGGGATGGCAAAAACCTGCTAAAATGCTAAAACATATTTAAATATTATGGCATTTTGCTGACTCAGCAACATTAAAATGACACCTAGGAACAACTAACCTTGCACCTTTCTGGAATCTGTATGTGCACTTACACTTGGCCCATATGGGTGATTTTCATATGCATAAAAAGAACACAACTTTGTGTTCAAGGACATATAGGCAGCTGATGGAATCAAACCTTCAATCCCGCAGTTACAGGCCAGTCTGCATGATATCTGTCTGGTATGAGCATACAAACGGGCTAAAGACACAGCATAGTACATGCTCAGCTACATGCTTTCTTCTAATGTCCTCTCCATTCAATTACAGTAACTTGTGTGTAATCAGCATTGGGCCCATTTGCTTTGGTTAAAAAATGATAACAGTAGATTAGGGGGAAAAAATCTATAAAGCTTCCAGTGAGCAGCAATAATCACAACCTCAGCTAACAGGTCTAAATTGTTTTGTGGTGCATGAACTGCATCACTGTTTTCTCTTTCACTCAAGAAAATACCAATCACTATCTTAGTTTAGTGTTTTAGCATGCTAACATTTGCTAATTAGTTCTAAACACAATGCATAGCAGAGCTTTAATGGCAATGTTTCCAGTTTCACAGGTAGCCTGTTGGTCATACACCAAATTATTGGAGAAATAGAGAATAAAACAAATACTTAATGCAAAAGTCTGGAGATTTGGAGTTTGAAAGATGGACTATTATGAGCATGTTCGCCGACTGAGCTACACTGAAAATGACTCTGGCCATTTAAAGTTATTGCCTGCTGACAGGTGAAGAGGGATTCTACATCTGAAACATTGTAAATTTTTCCTGTGTTATGCATTCTGGCTGTATTAACATGGCCAAATCTGTTTTATCAGCACCAAAGATCTACGGCCAAGCATATTGGCTCTGTATTGCAGATTACAACTGTTGGCTTTACAACTCACATCCCCCGAGAACCTCCAATGCTCATTAAATTCCATCTTCACAAAACTAGGGCACAAACGACAACTGTTACGAGTAGAGCTATACCCACTGAAAGGTAAGTGTGATTCCTGAGGGCTCCATAAAGTTAACAGCAGTGACAGAAGGGGGGAGCTTTCTTCTCTCCTGGCATTTCACAGGTTACATTTATAACAAAACACACTAGCAGCTTTGAAGAGTAATGTACAGGGAGATTCACTCACTGAGTAGGACCACTTTTTACCTGATGAATGGACTTGTTGCTAGTAAACTGTTGTTTGCAATGCTATTGATTTTTGCATCTCCAGGTTTGGTCCCAACAACCCCCCTGCTCTAAGATCAGGGCAGCAGAACAAGCACCCACAGAAATTGCACCACAGTCTTGGTGAAAAACATATACATTAATAAAGGTTAGCACACAAATCAAGAACATGTTCACACCACACAGGGACACTGTATGCCTGCATTGCAGTAGCTCACACTAAACAGATTTAATTTCGGTGGATAGAAAATAGCTTCAGTAAGCCACATTCTCTTCAGCCACATTGTGACAAAACATATGATATGGAGCAGAAAAAGGAGACCCCAAGGTGAGCATGGGAAAGCCCATGTATCATAGCCCAGCCACTAGCTTCACACCCATTCATGAGCCATCACACCCCTGTAAAAAAATTAATTGCTGCACTTCACAGTTCAGTGAAGGGAAACAGGGATATGTGTGAAGGAGAAACTCAGCTGGTGACCTATACTTGTGTGAAAAAAAGACTCTGGTAAAAGTAGAAGTACCGACTCAACTCCTTTACTCAAGTAAAAGTAAGACAGTACAGGGTCTAAATTGTACTTAGGTAAAAAAGTAAAAAGTAAAAATGTTTTTTGCCGTCAGTGATCCACAATACATCTTTTGATAACTCAGCAAAACAAAAAATGTTCCACACAAAAAACAGGACATTTTTCTTCTTTTATCAACAACCTGCACAGTGCTGGTACACGGAACAAAACACAACGCATCCACCATGAATCATTCTTGGAACCGACAACATTGCACAGTTCTTTTAAATACGGGCTTCTTTTCCTTAGCTGCTGCATTGTCGTCGGACTCAGCAACACTCCCTGGATCCCTCTCTTCCTCCATGTCTCACTGCAAGTTTTCTCTCTATCATAACGTGTACACTCACTCTGTTTCCCTCTCTAGTTAGTTACGTCTTTTATGTTGTGACGTCATCCCCAGAGGTTGAAAAAGTAACAAGCCTGTTTTGATAATGTAAGGAGTAGAAAGTACAGATATTTGTATTCAACTGCAGGGAGTAAAAGTAAAAAGTCATCAGAAAAATAAATACTCAAGTAAAGTACAGATACCTGAAAAATCTACTTAAGTACAGTAATGAGGTATTTGTACTTCATTACATCCCACCTCTGTTTATATGTGCATAACATACAAGGACACACGAACATACAGTGCTTTCCTCAAATTTTAACAGACAGAATGAGCGTGTCACACACAGCTTGATAAGCAGTTTCCTAAAACCCGTGAAGAATATATATAGCCAGTCTACAACAACCAGCTAACCCATTAGGAAAGCACTTGCCAATCTGCTAACAACCTACTGCACCTAATTCACCAGGCATTCATCCAAAAAGTGAGGTGTCAGGGTAAATGTCAGGACATAAATTCTTTTTATTTAGATGTGCAAAGTGTAGACTAATTTTCTGTATTGCCAAAGATCCTCCTGAACAAGGCACCGTCAGTGTCCCATTAACTGAACAATCGTCTCTGAGCTCAGAAACCACAGCCCACCTCTGATTCTCTTCGGGAATAGCTACAGAGGTGCAGACATATGCACAGTAAACAAATTCAAACTATAATTTCTTTATAGATCTCAACATACAGTATATTGATTTATTGTAATGATACGCATCAGTTTGAAGATCAAAATTTATCAGGCTTTCTATATGTGTGTGTGTGTGCGTGTGTGTGTGTGTGTAACAGGAAAAATGATGATCAGATAATTATTTCACTGAAGATTTGAAGTTGCCTTGTTCAGGTGAATCTTTGGTAGTACAAAAAGTAATGTCTACTCTTTGCATATCTACATAGAAATAATATGATAATTTAGAATTAGGCTTTTGTCTCTTTACCATATGAGCAATGGAGCAGTCGGCAACGAAATGAACGCTAGAATAATGTGGAAGGATATACCTCCTCCTCCCATTCAAAGGTCTGTGGGAGTCCTGGGCCCTGTTCTCTTTCCCATTAAGTGATAGCTTAATGCCCAGACTGTTGCTGGACCATTACCCAAATCCATCTCCTCAATGTCAACGCTAGGCCTCAAAGACCGTGGGTGCTCGCATCTGAAAGCAGCATGTTTTTAAAGCCTTCACTGCAGGCAGAAGGGCGTATGCATGCTGCCGGAGAGAGGCAGCAGGGTTTACATGGACGAGAAAAACAATACTGTTTAATCTTAGAAAAACAAATAATGCTTGACATATGTGCTGTCTTTGTCATGGTAATGTATATTAAATTTCCAAAAGCGCTATCTTTCTTTGACACTTTCAGATATTTGTGTGGGTTTTTTTTGTTACTTGACTGAAAGGGAAAAAAATCTGTGTTCAGTTCTGATATCACAGCATCAAGTGCTTTCTAAGATATCTGCGCCTTCATGGACTCCACAGAGTACTGCAGTCTATAATTAGAGTGACCAAAGATGCCAAGAACACAAACAGATGCTGCTGAAGTGACAGCAATGTCAGCACAAGAGAAAGTGCTACTTTTGTTTGCTTCTACAAATGATCCTCATTAAGGCACAGAGAATAAAGCCACTGGAGCCGAGAATCGGACAGCACATGAAAAGAAGGCACGTTATGACAGTCTCATACTGTACTCAAATTGCCATTTGTTTTTTTTTGAAAAGGAATAATGAGAAATTGTCAGCACAATCAGAGCACATTGCCATCAATGGGGAATGTGGCCATTACTGTATGCACTGAACCAAGACAAATAGGTTATTTCAAACGCACAGAGGCAGGCGAAAGAAGGTATTATATTATCATAAGAATACAAATAGTAGAATAAAATTTTGGGCATTCTCACACAGCTTCCCCTATGAGTAATGATAAATACCAAGGTTTTGTTTTTTATTGAGCAAAAAATTACTCGTTAACAAGATTACGATTGCAGTTTTAAAAATCTTGTTTGTTAAATTCCTGCAATAAAAACATGACTTGGTGGAATGAATTCATTGTTTTTTCTTTGTGCATTTGCACAGTGCCTTGTACCTTGCTACCTTGTGTTTAATGGGATAATTGATCATCAGCCCCATAAAATCAAAACAATGGACAGGGTGGAGCATTTAGCAGCACAAAGCCAGATGCTACTGTTTCTGCTCTGTATCTGCTGGATCTGTAAACAGGCAAGTGCTCAAAAACTACCAAGTCTACCAAGCTAACAAGTTCACCGTTCTTAAAAAATGGTTGCAGGCACAAGCAATGTTGTTGTGGTGGTTCAAATCAATCAAATCAAATCAAAGTTTATTTATATAGCATTTTAAAACAACACAAAGCACTTTACAATGTGAAAATAAAATGTGTTTAAGTGTTTGCTTGACCTCAACTACCAATTTGAAAATGCTTTAACCTGTTCCTCCATCATTTTAACCAAATGTGCGGTGGCCGATGAGGGCAACAGCCAGAACACATGCAAGAGAGAAACGCTGCAATGGAAGTGCACCAGGTCTGTAGAGGGACCCCAACTGAGGGATGCTATGAACAGTTTTGGCTAACTGCTTGGCTAACTTTTAGAGAAGTGAGAGAGACACTCTCATTTCAGAGGCTGTGCAATGAGACGCAGCTATAGTTTTGAACTGCAACAGAATGAGCATCCTCTGATGATCAGTTTCAAGCCGCAGTGCTATGACAGCCTCACCCATATTGATGTGGTACTTAATTGTAATGGAAAATGAGCTAAATTACCTCTACTTGAGTCAAGTAGAGTAGAAACTGTGTAATGGAAAAGGGGCATACCTTTTATACAAGAGTTTTCTTTGCATTGCAGTGTTACTGTGCTGTTAAATTTGCCTGTGCTAGCTGTGCATCACCTCACCTCGTGATTAGCAGGAAGGACAGGCAGACAGTTGGGTTTGTAGACTCAAGTAAGGGGTGGCCCCACTTTCAGCTAAGCAGGATGCATAGCTAATAGGTAGGCGTAAGACTAATCAGAGCAGGAGGTGACAGAGCAGTGGTTAAATGTTGGATCTGAAAGTGAAAGTGGCTACTCTTGTCAAGTATGGTGGCCCATACTCGAAATTCCCCTCTGCATTTAACCCACCCGAAGTGCACACACACACAGCAGTGAACACACACACCGTGAACACAAACCTGGAGCAGTGGGCAGCCATTGCTGTGGCGCCTGGGAAGCAGTTGGGGGTTCAGTGCCTTGCTCAAGGGTCTCACCTCAGTCGCGGTATTGAAGGTGGAGAGCCCGCTGGCTATTCACTCCGCCCCACCGACAATTCCTGGAAGTCCTGAGACTCAAACCCACAACTTCTGGGTTACAAGTCCGACTCTCTATCCTTTAGGTCACGACTGCCCCAACCTGTAGACTTAATGGAGTAAATGTGAATAAAGTTTGATTTATTTAGTTTGTTTTAAGGATATGGCAATGTACTGGAGCCCATACAGCTACTCTATTAGCCGACTAGTACAAAGCCTCCACTGAAACAACAGGACCATGGTGGCTAGCTGTAGCGACTTGTGTTTTGTCTAACATGTGTCCAAGTCACAAGTAATTTCAGTTTCAATTTCAAACATTTTATTTGTTACACAACATAAAAAACATAGCATACGAAGGGTGAAAAAAAAAATTAAATAAATAAATAAAATACGAATGTACACAATGTGCTTCAGCTAATAATACACAACAATTATAATATTTTGCAGCTTTTTTGAACATATTCATTCACATTGCTTGTGGAAACTGGTGGGTTATTGTCTGGGTTCTGACTGGTCCCCTCTAAAGTACATTTTCTTCATATGAAGAAATTCGAGACTAAATTTACTCAACTGTGTAGGGCTCAATGTCCTGTTGCATCGCCCAACTTCTACTGAGCTTCAGCTGGTGGACAGCTACTGACAACATCCTGGGAAATACAATGATAAACTGGGAAATTCATTTCCCCTCAGTGATGCTCCCCCCAACATACTTCACTTTTGACACTACACTTTCTTCTACAGTGGTTTAATGGAACCCAAATGAAAAATCTGTGCCAGTACCAGTTTCTCTGAAGGAACCAACTGTAAATATTTGCATTAATGTGATTTTATATTTTTAAATATAAATTTAAATTTAAATAAAAGTCTGTGCTCCATATGGATGGACACCTGCATCTTGAAATGCACAAGCACTGTGACCGTGGCTTTAGATTCCATGACAGTTGACATTAACAGAAAATCAGAGAGCATCATCTTGAAGCTGCATCTACACCCTCTGTGTCTGGATGTGTCCTTTGAGACAACAGCTCTATGTCTTACTGATTCAGTGTTTTCTGCTTTCAAGGCAGGCTTAATTTAATTTTTCAAGGAACAGCAAATTAAAAATAACCCATAACGTAAGCATACTAATGTATTATAGATGTCACACAGCAATCATAAACTAAGCTAATATGACTAGATGGCAGAGTCATAGGAAAATTCATCATTTTTACATAGAATCAGGAATTGCAGGTTAACAAAGATTTTAATTAACATCAAATGAAGAACTGGGGGCACAGCACACCTTTGTGTTATGTGCACCTCTCCTGTTGCTGTCAGCAATCACTTTTATCTAGGGATTTATGTGTGTTGACACATCAGATTCAGCACCTTACTGCACATTTCTAGATGTAGTAATTGGATGAAAATGTAAGGCAGATATTGGTGATAATGAGATGACTTGTAGTTCAGTGGCAAGTTTAAAAAGGAGAGAAGCAGTAAATGCAAGGTTTTCTGTCGTTTTGCACAGCTCACATGTATGCTAATGTGTACCGACATGCACTTTAAGTCACCTGGCAAAACATTCTCTGTTTTTCCCTCTTAGTACTGCGCCTTCTCTCAGTAAAGCAATTAACAGCTAGCACCTTAGCTAATGAAGTCAGACCTAATTTCAGGTATTTTTCAAGTGTGCTTTCCCCACACAGATGTTAGGATGCAGGTGTGCAGCCACACATACACACACAAACATGTTTGTTTTCATTCCTTGTGGGGACTTTTTTATTGATGTATGTTCAATTTGTGGAATCTTGTACTAACTTTAACAATAACCACTTGCCTAACTCTAACCTTAAACCAAAGAGTAAACCCTATATTCAATTATTTAGATCGTCACTACAACTAAGGCCAAATAGGAGTAATACCATGTGCACACACTGACACAGACAAATATAATCAGAAATTTGTAGCTCCTTAAGGAGCGAGAAGTGTGTATCGTTACTAAACCTGGTCAGCTCATCACTAGTACCAAAAAGCCTGCCAGGCAAAAACAGGCCTATTTGCTTATTATTCTACCCAATTGGATTCAATAGCAAGAGCATTGCCTGTATGTATTCAAGCTGTTATTGCAGCCTCCATAACAGTCCAAGCTTCAGCAAGCATCATATTGTTCCATCCTCTGACACTAAAGGTTCCACATGCAGTCTCTGTCCTGTTGCTGCAAAACAAGATTAGCATACATGTCAGCAGCTAGACATCTGTCCTGCATGACTACATTGCTTTCACAGCCACATCTCACTATTGAACGATGTACAACTTTAAATCCTGCTACATTAATGGCTATAGCTGAAGATGGTGAGCCACATGATTCCTGAAACTGAAAACAGAGTGTTGCCCAGGGCTGACCTGACCAACACACCCTATAAACATGCTGAAAGGACAATGTTTGTAGATTGATCTTGTAAAAAAACAAACAAAAAAAAACAGGTGGCTCTAATTCTACAGGGTACACTGTTGTAACCCTTAAAGATGTTTTTAAGGCTGAATCACTACCATCTCATTTATCATTGCAGGCAGTGAGACTTATTGCCTTAATAGAAGCTTCTAAATTAGGAGAAGGAAAAGTAGTTAATATCTACACTGATGGGAACTATAGATTTTCAACTGTACATGTGTTTGCTCAGCAGTGGAAGAACAGAGGAATGATCACATCATTTGGTAAGACCATCACACACAAAGACTTTATTTTACAACTGGTAGATGCTGTGCAGCTACCCACAGCTACCTGCGATGAAGTTGCTAAATTAGTAGCAGAGAAACCACTGCCTTTACAAGCTACAGTTACAGTTGAACATCTTGATGAGCAGATACTTAAGGACATGTAGAACAGTGACTCATGGATAAAAAAAAATGAGAGTAAATTGGACAACAACATTGGGAGATGTAAGGATAACAAAGTAGTGTTACCTAAAAGTTTATTTACATACGCAGCTGTACTGACACGTGCATACGTCAACAGGAGGGATGGTAGGATTGGCAAGCAAAGTATTTACAACATACGGTTTTACAAACTACTCTAAACAAATTTTTGTTAACTGTGAAATATGTGCAAAAATAATCCACATTTTCTAAACCAGGTAATTAAACATCATACTACGTCTGGTTGAGTCTAAAGGTTGAGACATGGCAACTGGACTTTCAGTTTTTAAGTCGAAACCTTTCACCACCCATCCAGGTGGCTTCATCAGTCTGAGAAAAAAGCTGAACTGGAACCTCCAATTTATCTCACAGGTTGGTTTCACTCCACACCTAGACCCATAGGCTCATTAGGTGAACTATGTAAATTAGGTGAGAGTCGTTAGACCCACACTCCTGAGTTGGTTTCACTTCACACCTGGTCTGAAGAGGCTTGTTAGGTGAACAAAGGAGTGAGCTCAGGTGATGGTCGTTAGGATCTAATGGTGGACTTACTACAGTGTTGGGAATCCAGGTGAAGTACCACTGTTCCTATCACCTGCAGTGAGCAGGGCTAGTGGAAAGAACAAATAGAAAACTTAAATCAAAGCTGAGGAAAGGTTTGGCAGAGACACTGAAAACCTGGATGCAATGTTTACCAATAGGGATGTTACACATGCACATAATATTAAGTGTGAACAGACTATCACCATTTCAAATGTATGGTAGACCTTATCATCTTCCTGAGTTAAAACCATTCATTAAGAAGGATGCTCATATGACTGAGACCATTGCTGATTACATGGCAAAAATGTTGAATATTGGTATTCTCTGTGCTGGGAAGGACTTTACCAAGTACTGCTGTCCACACCCATGGCTGTGAGAATTGCTGAAAGACCTTCCTGGATTCATCTAATCACTGCAGAAAGGTGAAAGTACTGTCTGAGTAATTCTCACTCACTCTAAACTCCAACTACATCTGTGGTGAAGTCTGGCTACAAAGCAGAGTGGAACCACTTGTCTCAAACCAGTGAAGAATCCAACCACACCCAGGGGAATTAGGTGAGTGAGGAGTAGAGTGACCTGGGGAGAAGACTGCTCAGAAGTACATTTTGCTATGGAGGGTCCAATATATTGACCCTGGTACTTCTTTAGAGTATTTACTGGGATGGGACTGACAATTAGTGTTTTGACTGCCATATCGCTGACCACATTTATATCAGTTTCGTTTGTCTTTAGAGAAGGAATTGCCACAGCCAGGTAACATCATGCAACAACACTAAAACAAAGTGTAGGACAATCTCATCAGACTCAGACTGCCCAGTTTGATTTCTGTAGAGTAGTTAACTGTGGTAATGTGCGACAGGAACAGCTAACATGAGCAGACAAGTATGTCACTAAAATATGTAGGTTACACCGATAAGACTTAATCCACTCCATGATCCAACAGGCTTGAACTGCACACTGCAGCTGTTTACTTCCACCTGCCCTCCAGCCAGTAAACAATGTCTTTGCATTATTTGATGCCACCTGCTCCTGCTCTTACTCCACCTTTCTTTACACCCTGTAGTGCTAATTAGACCTGTTTTTGAGAAATTCTACTTCAGGGAGAAAAGTGGGTGATCTCCACTGGTGCAACTCTACTACCAATGTAACTATTTTAGGGGAGGGCTATGATACACTGGCCATGTTACTGTACGTGCTGACCTGTGGTGGTATTGTGGGGAAAACCAGTTGAGACTAATGCTCCCACCTGATTGGCAGAGAACCTGTGCTCTGTGATGCCATTTTATGTGTTGCCTCTGTCTGGTTCTTCCCTAGACAGCCCACACCGTGTGAAAAGAGACACTGCAGCAGCCGGCAGTTTTGATAACAGAGTGTAGACTGACGTTATCAGAGACCAGGGGAGTCCTTGACGAGTATGAAGCTAGAAACCAATTTGCAGCAGGGTTTGACTCTTTCCTGTTTTGGTGGTCAACCATCAACGAAAATTTTGACTGGATAAACTATTTGTATTACAACAGCAGAGATTCATTAACTACACTAGAGACTGAAGAGCTTGCTGGTATTGACAACCCCTTCACTTCTTGGCTGGGGGGAATGTTGGCTGGTAAATGGAGTGGTCTGGTCCATTATATACTCATCTCCATGGCTCTGATTATTATTTTAGTTACCTGTGGATGCTGTTGCAATCCATGTATTAGAGACCTTTGGACTCAAATGCTGGACACTGCTTCATTTAAATAATAAGGGATAAGGTGAAAACTAGAAGAAAAAGCGTCTCAAATAGAGATGAGTCTTCTATATGGCTGGTTAGCCGGGGAGTAGTGTTCCCAGTGTGAGCTGGGATGGTGAGGTGATCCACCAGGTGATGATCGACGATACCGGCTGCCAGGGCCGTGATTTCCGATGTGGCGTTCATCTTTAGGGAAGGAGCCAGGCCGCCGGTGGGCGAGGAGGCTGGTGGCAGTGTCGTGACAGTCACTGGGAAAGGGGGAAAGGGGGAAAGCCGGCGGGCGATGGCCAGAGCGGCGATCGTTGCAAGCCGGAGCGGAGTGTGGGCCGCCAATGTGCTGTGCCGGGAAGCTGGACGGAAGCTGTGCCGCGGCGGTGCAGGTTCCGGACGTAGAGGCAGTCGGCGAGCCATAGACAGCTGAAAGCAAGTGCGCCAGTGAGAGGCGATGGTCCGCAGCGTGGAGACTCCCGTGTGCCGAGGCGGCCAATCAGCAGGAGATAGGTCCGTAGGTGGCGCTCGGACAGTCACCAGGAGGTGCAGCCAGGGTAAGAAAGTAGAGGGAGAAGATCAGTGAAGATGAGAAGATGGGGGAGGAAGACTCAGAAGGCAGGCCGAGGTCAAGGAAGAGGACAGAATAAAACTCTGCATAACGTGTCTGCAGGACAGAAAACACAGATTGATTGGAAAACCTTGGAAAACGGCACGTATATCTAGAGAATAAGATGTTTCTACCTCAGAGATGGCATAAGATGATTGTACAGTAACTACAGAGTTCTGTACTGACTCAATGACTCTTGTCTTCTTTAACATCATATCATATAGACCATAACTGTGAGTGCCCAAGGCAGAGAAAAAGTTCAGCTTTGATGTGAGCAGATGTGTTACAGAACAATAATACGCTCAACTCAGCTGATTTAAAAGGAAATATAGTTTGTTGCTGTAGGTAACCCTAATTTGCCAGTTATGAAAGAGATAAGAATCTGGGTTTTAGAAGCATTATCAACAGAGTTGCTTTGAAAATGTAATACCATTTCCCACAGGCTAAATTACTCATGCTCAAAATAACAAGCAGTTTGTTTTCTGACCAAAAGCCAGATTAATATTTTAGAGGTTTCAGGAGTCACCTTTTCTGGCCCATTTTCCAGGCAGCACGGGGGATGCTGAGAGGTTATCACTGGGAATCAGACCCCGTGGCTGAGGATTTAAAAAGAAGGACGATGTCTATTATTGGCCAACCCAGATGTCTGGAAACAGAGCAAAACAACCTAAATCTGTAGCAGCAGACATCCGGTGGGAGTGATCGTCTAGACTGTGTCTCAAGAGTCACACTAAAGCACATCTCACATCCTACACTGCCTCTAATCACTGTCCTTCAGAAAACCTTCAGATCAGTTGTGTATTTGTGTGGTGGACAGCTGTCACTCTGCCTCACATGTTTATTGTTGCCTCTGGATTGCAGGGTTACAAAGTTTATGATAGTACTTTTGTTCTCCCACAGAGAGGTCCTGGTAGGGACTGTATATGCTGCTCAAGGATATTTCAGAAACATGTCTCCTCGTGAGCTCAGGCCATCACTTCAAGGACAGCTGTCCTGCCAACCAGCTGCTAACCAGCTACACACACATCCTGCATGTAACATTAAACTGTCTTGGAGAATTCTGATCCCAGTAATTTGAACCTGTAATTTAGGTTATATGTCCATACAGTATGTCATTGGTGATGCACTATAATGGAGCCCTGAAGTGACAGAACTGAAACACTATCATTTTAAATGACACCTGAGGGATGTGCAGAAGCAGAAAGCCGTCATTTTTACTTTCCTGCTGGGCTGAGTGTGCTGTTCAAGCATTCAAGCATGTATTAACTTGACCTTTGTCAAATTATTGTAACCTGCAAGCAGCCTGTGCTATGTGACATCTCTATTTCTTCCCATAGATTCATTCACTTAGTGTACTGAATGCTTGTCTCTCTGACAGAGGTTCATTCATTTCAAATTCGTTACCACTCCATTAGTTTAGCGCTGATTTAATTTAGTATTTGTGAACCCTCTTGGATAAAATGCAGCAGTACCTTGCATAATACTGCCAATAACCACAATGTTTGTGAAAAAAGTGGATTTAAATTTTATTTCTTCATCATGTCTTATCAATATCAGATTAATCTCCTAAAACCGTCATCTCAGATGCATTAAAACAGCTAAGAAAAAAAAAAGTATTTAGGATGTACAACTTTTGTGTGTATTGTACCTACCAACAAAAAAGAAGGAATTTAGATTAAATTTACCAGATCAATATTCATTTTTTGTCCCAATCTAAATCACTGGGTTACCATGGTAACGGCTACATGCATCATCTTCTTTTCGACTCAGCCAAAGTGTCGGCAGGAGCGCTGCATTTTTAATTACAGTACAGGTAGATGTGGGGCTGTGATGAGCAACATGCTGCGATAGAGACTGTCTGCATTCTGGTGTCCCCAGAAGCAAAGGATTATTTTAAAATAATACAAATTGTATCTTGTGTATCTTGCTGATGTTGAAACATTAAGATTAGAGGCAGTAATTTTGTTCCTAGATTGAAAGCAGTGTAAAACATGTAAAACAGTCACATCTACCAAATTTTAAAATATTTTCAGAAAAAAATAAGGTACTCTGGAATTTAATTGGCAGCACAAGAAGAGTACTGAGATTACTCAGTACTGTAGCTACTGATAAAGGTGCGCTGATGCCAGAAAGCATATTCTACTATAGTGCAGTGGCCGGCTTGTGATGTGTAGAGCTTCATAAATGGTTATATTATCAGTGGGAGTGCCAGTCTGTAGATTGGTGTCAATTTGAGGTCACCACTACTCATTTGACCTTTGAACTCAAATCTGCCCTGTGCTATTCTCCAGAGAATTGGCTAGGCTAGTTGAACCATGAGTATGTTTTTCCTATCAATAAATTACTAGACAGTTCCCTGCTTCTTTATCCAAGACTCGCTGCACTAGTGGATTTTAACTGAACACTTCATCACTTACTCTGTCCATCTCCCCAGAGACTGTCAGCTGTGTCAGCAGGTATTATTTAGAGAGGGTTTCAGGATTAGGCAGCTGTTAACATCAGAGAGAATGCACTGAGGATACAAACAGAAAATATTTCAGTGCGACTTTTTTGTGAATTTTGTCATGTATTACAGATTGCTTTTAATTCTCTGAAGTATGTGTTAAGCTTTTCAAACAGTACTGTAATACAAGAAAATATCAGGATTCATCCAGACAATTAGCATTTAATTTGGTCTAAGTCATTATAAATTGTCATACATCCTTTTTTATATGAAATTAATGCTTATTTCGTATTTATATTTCATTCTTATTTTTAAAAAAATATTTGCATCACACCATGTTCTGACAGGATGTCAATTGGGGTGTTTTGCCATTGCTCCTTGTAACTTTTGAGATCCAGCAGATTAGTCCGTGAACGCTCAAAGTTAATGCTAACAGTTGTGTAGTTGTCACTCTGGAGAAAAAAATGCATTCTGCTAAAACACTCTAATTATAAAATGAATGAAGTTTAAGCAACAATTTGCTTCCTGTTCTGAATGCACTTTAAACTGCTCAACTCAATGGGCTAATTTTCCTTTTAGTTTATTTAAACAGCCAACTGACCCAGAGGCACATTAGCATTCATTTCCTTTTGTTCATGTGATAGATTTATCAATGTAAGTTCAATTTAGATCATAAATTTAACTTGTGAGGGAAATATGTTTTTTTTTTGTTGCTACTTGTCTTAATGAGTGTGTGTGTGTGTGTATTTTGGGCAATGAAATCAAAGTAATTAGCTTGAAGATATGAAAACAACATAATTGAGGTAAACTTCAGATTTGGATAATTTTTGGTGCTTCATTATGAGCAACCCCTTTCATGTTACAGGGACTTGTTGATGCACAGTAAAAAATAAAGAGCAGCTTAGAGCAGCTACTAGAGCTTCTGTGAGGTGAACAGGCCACTGGTTTCTATTTGGGAAGATATGTTTATATCTGCTAACCTCAGAAAAGGTAAGGAAGGTGGGTTAGTCTTTGGAAGATTCTTTGTTTTGAGGAGATTTTTGTACTGACCCTAGAGTTGATGATGCTGTTTTAAAGGCATGGCAACATTTATCTGATGCACATTAGCAACAGCAGTTTATAGGCAACCTATCATTAAAGAAGCTTTCTCACTGGTTGCTAATCAACTTTGAGTGACCTTGCTTCCATCTAACCCTCTGATCATGCCAGCTGACCAAGCACAGAATGATTACTGGGTTCCTAACTGTTGGGTCTGGTATTCTGCTGAGCCTCAGTGCTGGCAGGCTGGTTTGGTTACTGACATAAATCATGTGAGGAGAGTGGAGCAGAAGAGGACCTTTATCCAGATGCCATCTATTTTTAGAAAGCGAGGGAGACAGACTGAGAAGCGATTAGATTAGATAGGGATGGAGACTTATTTATACACAAACAGAGAGAGATCGATGAAGGAAGAGAAAAAAACAAAAATTAAAAGACAAAGAAGAAAAGAACATGGAGTGAGAAAGGAGAAGAAGGGAGGGAGAGATGCAGCAGCTTAATGACCATTTTCATGCCTTATTGGGCAGGACGAACAACCTCGGCAACCTTGGCACAGCCCAGGAAAAGCTATCCATTTATCTGGCACTTTACAAGTCACATTAACTAACTTATCCAGCTTTATTACCTGTCTGCAGCCAACATGTTAGACCTGGTCACTTGCATCAGCAGCCTAAGACATATACCTCAGTCTATACTGCCATGATACTTAACAGTTATCGGCTGTCAATTACAGAAATGGCTGCCCACAATGCTCTATACTTCATATTTTTGTATTGCTAAGCATATATCATTTGAGTAATAAATAAAACAGCTTAAACCTAATTTCCATGTCACTGCACATATAGGAACATATGGAGACTTTTGCATAGTTGTTGCATTTATACATTTTGCCTAGGGGTTGTTGAAACAACAAAACAGAAAATGCAGAAGGCAGGAAATGGGAAGTGGTGAGGTAGACAAATGCTTTGTGAAAAAATAAAACAGAATAATGGTTGAGGTATTACAACATTTTTATACTTCCTAACTTCATTGTCTTTGAATCTGTCTTCCACTTTCGGTAACCCTTCTTTTTACAGTCCCCTAATTACTTAGAATTTACCTGGTAAATAAAGGGAAACTTACAGTATGTGATGGGTAACTACCATCTGTATCAAGTAGGTAAATACAGTGTAACTACAGATGAAATACTAAGAAAAACCTCAATTGTTACCCATCAAGTGCCTTTCAGTTGTAACTGGATTATGTTGGTAATAACTCAGATATATTTATAGTAAGTAAAACACAACTATTTACTAGGTAAGTGAGCTGAAACTCAGTACAACACTGCAATAATTGCTCTAAAAAAAACCTGGAGTGGGCAGAATCTCAAAAGTGGGCACTGATCCTATCCAGAGCTGCATTCAGGCTTGTCCACTGCAGCCAGTACTCTTCACCCCATGCCTACAGAGCTTCTCAAAGAAGTCTCCAAGCCATCCCTAGCCTCCACATTAGCTTACACTGGGCACTGAAACCAAGTGTCCAAGATAAAAGCCATCATGATTGATGATTTATTTACCTAATATCAAAGGAGACAGAGATGACATGATGGTGATCAGACACTGCATCACAATTTGGTGTTTCCATGACAGATGGATTGTGCCTGCATTGGAAGGACATATGCCCAAGTTGATTCTCCAGTCTCTGCTTGCATGTGTTATGTTTTTCTACATTTGTTTTATAATTGTCGCATATTTTGTGTTCAGTTTGAGGATTAAAAAGTATATTCAGTGGGGGCAGACTAGAGCCCAGTAAACTGCCAGAAAATGTAATGTCTTCCTTCCAATTTTTGCTTTTGTACAACTTAAATCGAATCCAGTAGCAACACTTAAAGACTCTGAGATTGTGGCAGAGAAAACAGCAGCTGCAACATTGTAGATGACATGTCGGCTGAACAAGCTCTACAAGTTTGCTGTTGCAGGGACAAAGTTGAATATTTCATCCGGTGTATCTGGTGTACAGCTGGAGCAAATAGGTTGCATCATAATGTTCTGTGTCAAGGTCCAATTAGCTGAACATGAATATGAGTGCATGTTACCATACTAATATAGTTTTTTTTAGAAAATAGCTGTTTTCTTCATTTCTGCACAGTTATGTTTAATTCACTCCCCACATTGAGCAGGCAGCTGCAGGGTTTGTGTTCAGCTTGGGGAATCCCTTTGTGGCAGGCTTTTCTGATAACACAGCGTTGCCTGATAATATTTGGCTTTAATCTATTATAATTTCAGACACACTCAGAGACCCAGTGCAAGAGTTGTGAGTCCTCATTAGTGGTAATAATATCCAGCTGCTCCTCTTGATGCCTACCAATGAGCCGGGGGCCTATCGACAAGGAAAAAGTTGCTGCTGTTTTTGACTTAGTGCCAGAAAGCAGAGACTGGTGGGGGCATGGATGTCAAACATGTGAAAGAAAAAGGGGTCATATAAAGGTCTGAGTGCAGCTAGAGAATAAAAATTATGCACTGTGTAAGGTATATAACTTCTAAAAGGAAACAACAATTTCAGATCTCCACTAGATTGTGATGGTTCATCAACAGAGCTGCAGGGATGAAGACACAGCATTTGATGCAGAGAGCGACCTGTCACAGAGCATCAATGGTATTCACCTTAAATGCAAGGGATGCAAGAAGAATTATGACCAGAAACAGGCCTCCCTAATATTTATTGATTAAATCATTATTGCTAGAGGTGTTATTTATATATTGTTCTAAAAGAATTAAGTAGCATTTAAGTGGTGTGAACTGTCTTTCTTTATAGACAAAATAATTGATTGAGAAAATAATTATGAAATTAGCTGTTAGTCACAGCCCTAAAATAAATAGTATGCAAAGGCTTGGGAGACTACCAAAACAAAATTTTGAATCTGTCCTTCCAAAATTCAACTCAATTAGATTTTCATAGGTAGATCAGCTGAACACACACACACAGCTTTTACTGTCCACAGTATCTGCAATAAAGCCTTATCTGTTGATTTCAAATTCAAATAATTGCAGTAACTTTTTTAAATCATACTTGATTACACTTCCAAGACATAACTCTATTGGTTTCATCTATTAACAACTATTTTATATACTGCTGTGACATTTGACATTTTCACTAAGCATGTGTACCTGAAAATGACATTACCCATCCACTACATTTGCAGTATTCCATTCTGCTAATATTCAGTACCTTCATCTGACAGCTGTAGCTACAACTTACTCCAAAACTGCACAAAAAAATGCTAAAGATTTTTTATCATGTCAAACATGAATGAGCACATTGTATATGTATTTAAACTAACTTTGAGGGACTCTTACAGTCTTGTCAATCTGCTGTGATGTATTTGTATTTGCCAAGGGTCAGTGGAAATGGCTGCTACTAACCCCTGAGTCAGTGCTTAACCTATCAAGCCATGCAAGACTATTGTTGACTCATACCTCATGAATATGCATGCATCACAGTTGTATGTTTGTGTTGACGAAGGCATTCACAGTAGGGTCTCTGATAATGTCAAGGCTGTTGGCACTGTGCTGACCTGATGCACAGGTACACTGAATCTGCTGCTGGCACCACAGAAGAAGCAAATGGGCAAAACAAGCACAGGAGAATTCAGAAAGATACTGAAAGAGCAGGCATACATTACCCACTATCACTATCAGTGACTAAAAAAAGATACTACTTTAATCAGAAATTGAAATATAGTTATATAATTTTACAGAACTAATAAGACATGGATAATTTCTTTAAAAGTGAATTGCAAAAAGAACTGAACACTCAAAATTATGTAACAATTCCATGCCATTGTCATGTAGTGAAATTTGGTATGGAGAAATGTAAAATGTAATGCCATTTCTGATGTTGTGTTGACTAGTGACTAGGGAAAAAAAATCATCTTTGTATATGTAAACAAAATCATTTAAGCAACTAAAACTACAAACCGATGGTATGTAATCAAACAATTATCAAACCTATGAGTGTCTATCTTAAATTTTAATGGACATCCCTGTCTGTAATAAGTTTCTGTAATATATCAGATGCTTGAGGAAAATCTGTATTTTAAGTAATGCACCAGACATCTAGAATACTTCTTTTTGAGCTAATGCAATAATAATAATAAATATAGCCGCAAGCGGCGATGAACGGCCCTCGCCGTTCGCGACCCGCCGTGACCCGCCGAGGTTCCCCTGTATCCACCCGTGACCGTCCATTACAGCCCAGACGGTGACCATCCCCTGGTGCCGAAGTCAAACTGTGTAGCCAGTGATTTCAGTGGGATCCATTTTTACCCCCTGAAAACTTGACAGCCATTTTGTGTCCCATTAGAAAGAATTGTCATTGAAAATATATGGTGGATTTCTGTCATCGCCAAGGCAACACTATTGAAAATAGGGTACGGGTCTGATTGGCTTTTCTTATCAGTATATGTTAAAGGATTTTTGTGCAATAGTATAGTCAAGTGTGACAAATTAAAAAATTTTTTTCTCAATACAAATTGTCCATATGCGAGGAAGAAAGCAGAGCCAACTACCTGGCTGCGGTACTGGAAAACCATAACAGTTATCAAAATAATTTGGTTCTCTTGATGCTCCACACCTCTAAGTGAGATCATTAAGCCAAAAGCAATAGGATGAGTTTGGTAAAGTAAGTCGTGTGAAAAAACGGTACATTTTGTAAAATTCCCATTGGAAATGAATGGAGGCTTTCGGTCATCGCCACGGCAACACCTTTGAAAATAGACCATAGGTCTGATTGGCTTTTTTGATCGGTATCCCCTAAAGGAATTTTTGTGTCAAACTATATTCAAATGTGACAAAGTAAATTTTTGGTCTGCATTCAAATTGGACATAAACGAGCGAAAGAGCAGACGCCAACTCTCTGGCTGCGGTACCGGAAAACCGTAAAAGTTAGCAAAATAATTTGGATAACTTTTGATGTGCCACATCTCTAGGTGATGTTGACAAAGAATGAGCTCATTTGGCCAAAAGCCCTAGGACAAGTTCGTTAAAGTACGACGTGTGCAAAAACGGTACGTTTCGGAAAATCCCCATTGGAAATGAATGGCGGCTTTCGGTCGTCGCCGTGGCAACACCGTTGAAAATAGGGCATGGGTCTGGTTGGCTTTTCTGATCGGGATGGCCTAATGGAATTTTGTGCCAAATTTGGTACATTTTGGAAAAACTAAATTTTTGACGCTCCATACAAATATTTGATTCAATCTGTAGGGGGCGCTATTGCACCAATCGTGATTTTGTTCAATCACATGGGTTCAGGCCCATGGGGACTACAATTCATCAATTGATCCCATTCAAATCCGACGATGCGTGTGGAAGTTATAACAATTTGAAAGTTTGAGGGCGGGGCAAAAATCGTAGGTCACATGGTCGGCGGCGTCATGCGAAAACCGTGAAAGTTAGCAAAATAATTTGGATAACTTTTGACCCCCCTCATCTTTGGATGATTTTGACCAAACCACAGCTCAATCGGTGAAAAGCCCTAGGACGAGTTCGTTAAAGTACGAAGTGTGCAAAAATGGCGAGATCGCAATTTTCAAATTTCAATCCAATATGGCGGACTTCCTGTTTACCGTGCAGCATCGCCGTCATATGGTTTTTTGCTTGCCCCGACACGAAGAACATGTGTACCGGATTTGGTGGCTGTGCGATGAAAAAAGTGTGGGTCGGGCCCCCATTGGCGTAATGTATTTTCACTTTTGTAGGGGGCGCTGTAGAGCCATTGTTTTGAGGTTGTTTATATTTGTATATTTGTATTAAAAAACAAAATTTTTTCACGATCCTGAATTTTGGGCAAATTTTCGTGAGTTTTCGAATATGTTGAGGGGGTCAAATTAGAGGTTTTTACGCAGAATAAAAAGAAGAATAATAATAATCCTAACAATAACAATATAGCCGTTTTTCCAGCCCCCCCAATATATATATTTTCGGAAAGGTCTTGCGCATCCCTACGTCATGGTGGGGTCCGGGTCACTGTTTAGTGGTCCGTTAGTGACTCTGACCCGGATAGTGGGTTTCTGCATATTGAGCAGTTATAATAGTCCCTTGCCTTCACCTTCGGTGGGGGCTCGGGCCTAATAAAAATGGCATCTTGGATTTTAATATTTTAATACAGAAAAAGCATCAAAAAAGCAGGCTTGTGCTGGAACAGGCAGATGAAGAATATATACAGTCAAACTGTGGAAAGATGTTTCTCTAATGGTTAATTAATAGATACACAGTCTTTAGATGTTGAATAAATGGTTGAATAAATACCTGATAAGCTTGTGATCTGCTGAGTAAAACTTTTGAAATGCTGTTAAAATATGAATGAGGAGCATTTCAGTTGAGTTGAAGTCAACAAATCTGCTCACTAAATTTTAAAACAGCCAGGAGAAAATGGAAAGAGCTTTCTGGATGTGATTTGTTTGACAGTCTGATGTTTTCTAACCAGATAAAGTTGGAGACATTTCATACTTCTCTCTTCCTCACTGAGCCACCCATAAATGTTTTGAATAATATTGAAAATACAAGCTTACCAGGAATTAGGGGAAACCTACAAACTTTATGACTTTTCCTATATAAGCAGGAAAAATTAAGTTGAGTAAGACAGACATGGATCAAAATTAACAAAGGCAAAACCATTAACCCTTTATGACCTACCATACAGCAAGTCCACCAGAGTATATCTTTACATTTTTACATGCTGTAGTGCAGTTTTTCTTGATTATTTCAATCTGCTATACATCAATGCTTATACCTCCAATTTTAAGGATATGTACTAACTACATAAACTTCATACTAACTACATGAACTGCTAAAAAGTGCAAGAAACCACAAAAAACCAAGTGACCAAGTATTTACATGAGCATAAGACAGAGATATAGTAGCCAAAGAGTCAAAACCTTACCAGAAACCTCCAATAAACCAGGACCAGACTAATACGGACTATGCACAGCTTAAAATGAATCTGCAGCTAGGCCAATATTAGCTCAGTCAAATGGCACTCAAATGACTCCATCTCTATCAAATGTCCACCCATTTTTTTCTCTTCACTGTCTTTCTCTCCCATTTATTCTCTAAGCGACCACCAAAATGCTCTTCTGCAGACATAAAGAGCAGATTCATCTGCTGGAGTGCTGTGCGTACCATGCTCTGCACTATAAACCTTAATGGATGCTCAAGCTAAGACATGCATTATACATGTTGTACAGTGGGGTTCGGGCAAGAACAATGTGACCTGGGGAGGACTTTTTGCAATGGCGGCCAATGTAGTTAGATAAGGATTTGAGGCTTTTTTCTGTACCATGTCGGGAAACCGCATGGTTGCACTATATAATGCAGCAATTAACAGAATAGAGAGTACAAACTAGTACAGGCAAGGTACAAAGACACTGAGGGAGGTGAAATGAAGTGCCTTCAGCTCAGCTAAATGTTTATAGAAGCTGGTAAACTTAACTGGAATTTGAAAATTAATGGCATGGAAAATCACAGAAAATATATTTCCGCACTTTAAATAGTCCATAAACAACTATACAGCTGTCACAGGACACAGTATTCAGTAGTGATAGTGAGACTGCATGTTTCTTATATGTTCACAGCTGCATTTGTGCAAAATATTACATATATTACATTGCTTTGTAGCTTCTATCCTGCAACATACCCTTTATGCATGCTGTGGCGTTATGTCCACACAAGTTGCATGTTTAGCTATAAAAAAAAAAACTATAGAAAGTTACAGAAACTTACTTCTATTTAACATTTTAATCAAATTACTGCTGTAGTTAAGCACAACCTCAGAGACGCTAGCAGGAAGTCTCCACAACTACAATGTCATCAGTAGAATTACAGTGCCAAGTTCTTTTTAGCACAAGTTAACATCAAAAAAACATTCATTCATATTCACCTACCTTAACAGTACTGTAAAAAGAATGTTGGTTACTTATTGTAATCCAAGATTACAAAAATCAAAAATCATTCTGGGCTATTGCTAATGGGTCATATCCCTTCTTCACAATTATGCACTGAAGAGAAATTCATCTACGTGCATGTGCCCTCATCTTGCCAGTTGGATTACAATTGAGCTACCAACATCCCAGAAGTAGAACTGGACGAAGGAACATGGCGAGGCCCCAAGGCTCCTGTGCAAATGTCTTCCAGTGACAACCGACGAAGAAGACCCACCGAGGATGACACTTCTCTAGTGGAGTGTGTACAGATGGCTCCCTGCACAGCACAAAGTAAGCCTAGTGGCACATAGTCCATGCGACAGGCGGCAGAGGAGGCCCAACAAACACTCTCTGTAGTGAACAAAAAGGCATTCCGAATGGTGTAACTTGCCGTGCGTTCCACATGACATGCCAGGGTGTGCACCAGGTATAGTAGATGTGATGCAGCCTCTTCTCCAGAAACATGGAGAGGAGGAAAAGAAACCTTCCAGTGCAATCACTGTAAATCTGAACAAATTAGTAATGTAGAGTAGCTGTACTGCGATCCTACCTATTCCGAAGACAGGCTGGGGGTACTAAGAAAGCTGACAGATCGCTCACCTTGTTTGCAGATGCTAATGCCAGTAGTAGAGTGGGGTTACGGGATGTGCGGCTGGACACTGTCTGCACACTGTCTTCAGAAAAGTGACAGGTGGCTGAATACCAATCTGTCCCTGAGTCCTTTATGGCAGGAGGAAACAGCTGTGGCTTATGTTTTTATGGTGCCAAATTCTTCTTCAATAGTAACTGAAAACAAAACCATAGGGAGGGGGGCACGGAGGAAACACCGTTTTCTGTACACCAGTGTTGAAAAGTGGCCCATTTTGCCACGCCATTTTGTACCAGATTGTACTGGCCATTCTGGGTGTCCTGGGGGACATGGGCTTACACCTTTCATGATAATGTCAGGAAGCTCTTGTAAAAGCTGGCCCATCACTGGCAGGGGAAGAGGCCAGTCTCTCATGTAGCATGCTAGAGGAAATAGAGATTTCCCCGGTGGCGGGGTGCGAGACCAAGGGAACAAAGGACAGAGCAAAGGGAGGAGTGGCGCCCCAATGAGATAGAAGGTTACTTCTAAGTCTAAAACCAACATTGTTCACCCTTTAAGCTAAGTTAATTCAGTATTTAACAAAAATCAGAAAGAAAGGAAATAAATTATAAAGGTCTTCACCACTAGATACAGCACATAGGAACAATAGTAGTAAAATTTCCCCCCAAACCACACTGTCCTATTAAAGCCATTGGTCCAGGTGACACTATCTGCATCCTTGCTGGTGAGCACGCCCATTTGAGCATCTAGTGGCAGATTGCTCTCCACCACTTTAGCCTTCATTCACTTTGCCTCACAGATGCCTCACAGACTTCAGCAGAGATTATCACTGGCAACCTTCCTGCCGCAAGTCACATCTCCTCTTTCCGCTTCTAAAACTGTAAATCCCTGAGAATTCACAGTGGACCTCATCATTCTGCAGTGTGTTTTCTCTGAAAGCCCATCCACGGCTGGCTCCACTGACAGCTGTTTTCAAAGACACTGGCAGGTAGGGAGCAAAGCAAATGGAATCCCCAAACGTATAGCTGGTGCACTTGCTCCCAGATAGATTAAACTGCAATTGAAAAGCCATCATCACTACTAGTTGCAAAGAGCAGCACTGTGCGCAGTGATTCCAATAGCAACTGCAGCTTTTTATGGCTTAACCATATCTATATAGCTATAACCAATCCTGAAATATGCTCCATTTTGTACTGTGATGCTGACTCCTAATATTAGTACAGTATAGTAACATGCACTCATGACTATTCTAATACGTTGATGTGTGGCAGGTAAATCTTGGCTAGCTTATTGACATTTGCAAATATACGACAAATGCAAAGCATGATGGGAATGGCAATACTTTTGCATGATAAACTAAAGTGTTGGACAATTGATGGTAGTTGAAAGTTGAAGTTCCTGTAGTTTAGAATAGTCATCCAGACATTTTGGACGTCTGCTGGTGGTGAATGCAGCGTCTGGGAACCATGAAAGTATGTGCCATATTTTGTGCAAACTCTTCCTGAAGATGTGTTTTACTTTTTTCTTACTGAGTATCTATTAGCATGTACTGTATATAATACAGCCACCTCTGTGTGGATAAGCTTCTGTGTTTGCATATGGTGTTGAGAGTGCAGCTGTTTGAAAAAAGCTGCAGTCACCCACAGTGAATGCAGCAATTTTTGGATATTTTCCAGCTACGGTGTCATAATCAATTACAAGAGATTTGAATTCTTGTCACACAGTCAAATTGCTGCTGACACATTGACAGCTTATCTACCAGCACCGGCAACAATTTCACCACATTTCTGACCCTCCCAATTACTCCTTTTAGGAACAACTCCCTCCCTGTAATCACAAGGTGATTAGAAAGTACACAGTGTCATTATACTCAATATAATCACACCAGTCACTGTTTATCTGCCTTTCACATTTTACATTTTTCTGAACACTGCACAATTTCACTTAAGGTCAACTGAATCATGAATCAGCATTTCTATACCCAGAGTGTCAGTGTCAGTCAGACTGTTGGACTGTAACTGCAACAGCAGTAATGTACACTGAAAGGTGGATGTCATGTTAATTTGGGTTGCTACGATTCAATTCAATTCAATTCAGTTTTATTTGTATAGCACCAAATCACAATCATCTCAAGGCACTTTACAAAAAACAAACAAAAAAAAAACAATCAAACAAATCCCTTATGAGCAAGCATTTGGTGACAGTGTGAGAGGAAAAACTCCCTTTAATGGATGTGGTGGTCTGTGTGACCTACCAGTGATGCTAAGATGGTGGAAAGATGTTTGGTAATGTTATATGTCACTGAGTTTATGCTGCTGACAATGGGCCTGGGGGGGGGGGCTCTATCTCTTTGTATCTTAGGGAGCCCATACAGACAGGGGATGGTCACTCCTGGATACAGTTTGTAGTACGTGGTCCTGTCAATGGCATTGTCCTTTTCCAGCTGTTTTGACCTGTCTTCAATCTACCAGGGTGCCCTTTCATCTGTTCCCAGGAAATTAAGGAACAAATCAAATGTTTTCCAAGGAGGACACACTCTGTGGCCAATTGGTGAATCAGAGGGGTCACATGAGTCCACCATTAGATCCTAATGACCCTCACCTGAGCTCACCTAACAAGCCTCTTCAGACCAGGTGTGAAGTTAAACCAACTCAGGGTTGTGGGTCTAACGACTCTCACCTGATTTACATAGTTCACCTAATGAGCCTATGGGTCTAGGTGTGGAGTGAAACCAACCTGGGAGATAAATTGGAGGTTCCAGTTCAGCTTTTTTCTCAGACTGATGAAGCCACCTGGATGGGTGGTGAAAGGTTTCGACTTAAAAACTGAAAGTCCAGTTGCCATGTCTCAACCTTTAGACTCAACCAGACATAGTATGATGTTTAATTACCTGGTTTAGAAAATGTGTACCATTATCGCAATATATTCTCTCACAATACACAGTATTTCTTTCCCTCATTATTTAGGTCAATAAAATCCAGGGAGTGAAACCAACCTGAAAGATAAATTGAATGTTCCAGTCCAGCATTTTCTCAGTTCAGTCCAGTATATTTCTTATTTTTATGAGGCAAGTATTCACTGAGATTCTGGTTGTCTGTGAAGAGAGATGACAGAGACAGACAAGACAGAGAGCGCACCCTGTCTGCTTTCTTTATTTTACAAAAACACATTGTTTTGTTGTTATTATGAGTGTATACAACTAAAACTAGACCCTTAACAGATTCGAATGATATATTGCTTTTATCTGTGTGATCAAAACTGAGTAATTTACGTTTGTATCGCCATTATCAGGAGAAGATGCCACAAAACGCGCCGGCGTGTTCGTCGACCCCTGAGGGTTAAATCTAAAAACCAAGAAATGAGGCTGAAAAGCAAGAGGTGGGATAGCACAAAGTCATGGGGGTGAGTATTTATTTAAATGTGCCAACATACACAGAGGCTGATGAGGGAATGGGGTATAGGGGCGCAGGTGCACAGGTGGGTGTGGGAAATCAGGTGAGCAGGTGATGTTACTGCAGGCCAAGTGAGAGTGACAGGATCTGAAATAGCAGTAGGGTTGGTGGAACGGCAAGGCAATGAATGAACCATGACAGCACTGTTTTTTCCCCTTTGTATTCATGCATTGCCTGCCACTATATGCTCTACTTAACATTGCTGTTAAACAGCCTCCTTAGTGAAATTACATGATTAGTTCCCCATCCAGCCTTTTCATCAGAGCAGCCTTCCCTCAATTTGATCAAATTTCATTTCCTCTCTGCTTAAAAGTTTCAACAAATTTCAACATCTGTGTTTTGAGCAACTTTGCAATCTAGTCTGCCTCCCCTGTGCCGGGGAAACAAAGAAGAGATAGAAAACAGAAACAAAAACTTAAATGCTGAGATGGAGCAGGCGTGCAGACAGTCAGTGAGAGTGACATTATAGCATTTCAAAAGCTCTGATGAAACGATTGCTGACATATAAGTAGAAATCCTTCTGGAAAGTTTCCGAATTTGCAGCTGGTGTCAGTGATGCAGGAGAGTTTTTAGCATTTAGATAAGCACATCATTTCACTTGAGCTGTATTTGTCAAATCAATAGTGACATTAGTGTCTATTCAAGTATATGATAGTGAGTTTTATAATACTGCATGTTTCTATTCACTGTTATGCGATTATTAAATTAGATTCTGCAATCTCTATTTCTAGTGGTTCTAATCCCAATAACAATTCTAATGAAAATGAGAATATGAGAATATTTTTGAAAACTATATAAAAAATTAGTTTTGCAATGAAAGGCACATCAGTAAAACTTTTTTTTCAAGTGAATATTTGCTCTTGCTAAACTCAACTGGCCCTGAAAACTGCAGTGCCAGCAGAAATAATGTGTATGTGCCTGAGGCAGAAATAATTTGGCCAAGCAGTTCATCCTTCTCCTGGTACTAAGGGCAAAATGTCTGCCTGTCCTCCAGATTTACACCTGCAGTATTTCTCTGAGGAGTTCTGATGCTGATGATCTCGGGGCTGAGCCACGTTCCTGGCCAGAATATTGCAAACAGAGGACATAAATCTGTTTGCTGTGCAAGGGTTGAAATACTTGATGGAGATGTGGTTCATATTGCTGATTCTCTGTCCTACCAGTTTATTAATCACCAAATACCTGCTGTAATTCCAGGAGAAACTCAGTCCATGACCCTCTACAAGATAAATGGTGTAGATGATGGATGGATGGATGATCTGAACACAATACACAGACAATAGGGGCTCTCTTATGTTTGCACCTGAGCACACTCAGTCCAGTGTTGGCCAATGGGCCCTTTAGTGTTTTCAATTTTCTTTTTCCAGAGAACTCTATATGATCAGTTCTAACTGTGATATTGTGCAGTCCCAGATGAACAGCTTCTTTGTTTTGTTTGGCCCCTGATAATATCTAGGTAGTTTTGACTAAGGGATATTTAAAGCTATGGTTCCCCTTTGTTGGGCCTTTCCCTGTGTTGTTTTTGTATTTCTCTTCAACAACCATGGTATCATGTATATGATCAAGACACAGCAGTTCTGAGCCAATATTCTGTAATGGTATTTCAATTGCTGCTGCTGTATGCCTCCTATAATTGCAAGTTCACAACCTGTTTAAAAGAGTTTTACATTCAACAGTAACTTAGTGAAGCTGTCAGAGGAGAAATAGTTCAGACAGAGCAGAAAGATGAATGGTGACAAAGAGGTTGGTCATGACCAGCAGTTGGACAACAGCACACATTTAAAAGCAGTCAAATACAAGCAAGGTACATACACTGACAATTGCAAGCCTTCATCTATAGTAAGTGTCTGCAAACAAGACTGTGGATATGGATCAGAGTTCTGTGAAAGCCTCATTATTCCAGTTTAGGTGTAATATCCATTTTTTCAAACCCTTACTTTTTTCAGTAGTATATCATTATATTTTTTTACCCTTCTCTGCTTTTTAGAATAGAGTTAACCCCTCACTCCAGCAGGCACCGAGAGTGTGACAAACAGTTTCAATTTACAAATGCAAATCACGTCTTAACTCCTCTCTGTTCTCGCTTATCTCTCTCCATTTTCTTCTCTCTGTTGTGTGTGTGTGTGCTCCTGCCACTGTGCATGCATAGCATTGTATATGTTTTTTTATATTCAAAATGTTGGTGTGTGTCACGCTTCTGTGAACACACACACACACGCCCAGCCTGCACAGAGTGGTGTAACCTATTGGTTATTTTTCCTTCAGAAGCTTAAGGGGAGATGGAGATGCACAGTTGATGAGTTTAGTGATTTAATCCAGAGCCGACACCAGGCCAGCCTTCCAGCACACACACACACACACACACACACACACACACACACACACATATTATGTGGTTTTGACAATATGATGAATTGGAGTACTCTGAAACAAAACAGGCACAGATGTATTTGCACACCCACACATGTACACATGTATTTATTCAGTCAGCTGCTGAATGCACAGTACATGTACACAACTAAACAAGCATCCAATTGTGTGCATGCTGGACACACAGAAACATGTATTCATACAACTATGGACACATTTCAGTGAAATCTAACTAGCTATCTATATACTAACAAACACATGTGATACCACTCATAACTGATGGTACCATGATGCTGAAGAGAAATGTATTTAATGTTGTAGCAAATTGCTGGAAGGCCAGGAAATTATGTGGACAGGGTGGTAAGAAGACTCTAACCTCTGTCACTGCCCTTGCACTCACTGCAGCCAAGCAACATCCCATCTCCGCTCCCTTAATCTGCATGATAGGTCAATGCACCTTCTCTCTTCAGCTGGTAGGACACCAGACAGCCTCACATGTAAAGGCCCAGTCACACCAAAAAGTGAAAAAAGGCACCTTTTCATCCATATGAGACAGTAATTGATGTGCAGAGAATAAGATTTGGTCGCAGAGTGAGGGAGTGAGTCGATGTTAGCTGTTCAGTTCGATTCCCATGTGAAACATTGTTGACTGTTTTAATTCCAGCCAGAATCTTTCCTTAAACCTAACTACGTCATTTTTGTGCCTAAACTTAACCACATTATTTTGGACATGAAGTCCTGCAGATGCTGAAGGCCACTTATCAAAGTGTCAGTATTTGATCCCCTGAGATGTGAACATATTGGTCTCTCTATCCTTTCAAAGGTCAGTGCTGTCAGGATTGTTTTTTACCAGAACTTTAGCTTGATGCAGAAAAAAACTGTATGACTGTACTTTTAATCAAATTCATTTTAATGTAGAGTTTTTATCTTTTAAAATGTCATAGAAGGGAGGTCAAATCAGACTATCCATCTGTCAGTTAATGATATGACCTGTGTTTCTATGCACAGGTCATATCATTAACATGCATTAATAATTTTGGAGACAGATTCTATCCTAATTTGCAGCTATCATACGTCTTGATGAGTAGAAAGTAGAGATTACAGCAAGCAATCCCAGTAGGCAAAATCAGATTTTTGTAAATTTGAGAAGTCAGTAAAAAAAAACTGCATAAATAAACCTATGTCAAGCACATCTTTATACCACGTTCTTGTTTTTTATGTATTTTCCATTTATCTCATTCTCAAGAAAACCCCACCTTGATGAGACAGTCTATCCTCTATTAAGTGCTGTTCTCCAAACTTAGACCTGGATTTATGCTGCTGTGAGCCCATCAAAGGTTATCCCCTCTGTGATCACACAGTCCTCCTCCCCCTCTCCACATCCTTTCCCCGCCCCCACTAGCCCACACAGTCGAATGACCTTCATCAAGACAAATTCTTTCAGCTCCATGATCAACACCGGCTGCAATGAGTCACCTCTACCAGAATGACAAAGGAGAATGGGGTGGAGGGTTGTGTAACGACGCAGGGAAAAACAGCATAGCAAAAGAGAGAGGAAGATCAAGCATGAGAGAGGGCATGATAGGAAGACAGGTATGTGGCAGCAGAGGTGTAAAAGGAAGGTTTGGAATGCTTCTGTGGGCATAAAATAAGTGTAAAGACAGGAGGGTAAAGGGGAAGAAAGAAACTGAGATGGAGGAACTAGAAAAAAGGAGAAAAGCACAACCATTAGTTGCCAGGAAATGTTTGTTCCTTTTTTGAGTGGGAACAGCCATCACCACTAATGACAGTCATGACACTGCTAATTTTGTAAGGCTTTGATGAGAGGATTGGTACCACTCATGTCTGTGCCTAAATACAGTGCTGGAGCTGGGAAGAGATTAGTGATAGCTTAGTAGAAAGACTGGAAAGTCTACAACACAACTAAATCTCACAAATGAACACACTGTTTCTCAGCAGTTTAATGTAAACACAAATAGAAAAGTAAAAACAATGTGACCTAGCTGGGAGTTATAGGTTGTCACTGAACAGAAGGAAATAGCATTGGTGGGAGCTTCTCAGCAGTGGATATTTATGGCAGCAGCCACAGCTGTGTGGCGCATTGCCATGTCATTAACAAATTATAGTTTTTAAAATGAATCAACTGAAAAGTTAGTTTTAGATTTTTTTGTTGAATTTTTACACAATAAAAAAAACAAAGAATAAAAAAATTAAAGGTTGTACGTGTGCCCTACGAGTGAACTCATAAATTCGGTTCAACAAGACACGGCAGGAGTGGAGAAGCTTTCATTCATTTTTTTAAATGCGGTATTCCCTGCTTGGCTAATGGCCGATGGCAGTGCATGATGCTGACTGACGTGTTTTGGTTTAGGTGCAAACAAAAATTATGTTTCATGGAATTAAAGCTTTCAGGCAGAAGAGAGACTACTAAAGGTAGAAGTAAAAGACGAGTGGCAGAGGGCAGATCAGAAGAGCAGGCGGTCATTAGGCTGCAGCAGGTAAGGGAGTGGAGAAAGTGCATGGAAGACTAATGGAAGACATGGAAATAAGATTAAGTGTGACTGACCAGAGAAATCCCGGTTAGCCTCGAGGGCTATATATTTCCAAAAACACTCTATCAGCAACGCAGCAAATCAGCTGTGACAAGTGGCAATGATTAATGAGTGTGAGAATGCCTGCTCTAACGTCACTTAACAAGTGGCTATATTTTTTGGCGAAGACAGCTTCACAGTGCATTTCAGAAGGGGTTAGAATCGACATAAACACAGGCCCAATATACCTTCCACTAACACAACCACCCCTTCAACCAGTGTCATTCCTGCACTTCATGGTGGAGAAATATTTCCTGACAATCTATGTCATAAATAGAGGGTTGTGGATACAGGCATTCAGTGGCAGACACAAGGCTCAGATTCCTTTAGCTCCAACCATTCAAATATAAAGGCAGTGCAACTGGACTGAACACTGAGGTGTCACTTACTGTGTTTTTTTTATTATTTCAACAACAAAAGGTTGAAATTTTTCAAAAGGTGGTAGGGAATTATAAGGAGTTATTGTGTGTGTGGGAGAGAGTCATAGCCAGTCAGTGGGCTCCTTTCATTACAAATGTTTGTGTATCCTGAGTTCATTCTTCCTTCACTGGAAATATAAAGAAGAATATGTTGCCATCAACTCCGAATTTATAGCAGAATTTTTGTATTTTAAAATCTTTGGTCATGATATTAGATGTTTTTGTGGGTAAAGATACAAAAACAGGATGTAAGATGTCTGCTCTGCTTTGCTCTATCAAAAATTCCCCATGTACTTGTGAACTTGTAATATATAATATACTCGTTTGACATTTGACAGCAATGAAAATACCCTAAATTTAATTTCTTTTAGCCTGAAATTTCATGACTTTTCCTAAAGTGAACCAAAATAGACAAAAATTAAATTATTTTCAAATATCATACTTTTGTACAGGTGCTACAATTTTTTGTACCTTGAGGCTGTTCTGGGTCAGATTTGACCCATACCTGTTAAAACGGATTTTAGATTTACCAGTGTGTGTTAAATCAAGGAAAATGGTGGGAATCCTGAAACTGTGAGGTGGGGGTGCCGAGAATTATTTGTGTTCTAACCACATTTGCCCAGGTTCCCGCAGAAACAAGCACCTGTTGGCCTTTGAAGGAAACATAAGGAACAGAAGTCATGCAGAGGTCAGAGGGGGGTCTTGACACAAGCACGAGACCTGAACCTGCAAAAACAAGTACCTGCAATGTAGCAAAAAAAAAAAAAAGTATCAATTTATTCAATCAAGAGAGATAAAAAGAGGGGTTGGGGGGTCATAAGCTCATAAAGGTGCCTGAGCTGACATTTCAGTCACTCAGTTTATGGCATAAGGCAGGTAGATAAAACAGGACATCACATTATGTGATTGCAGATGTTTTTCTCCAAAAACGAGTGGTGTTAAACCTAAATCAAATGCTCTCCCTGCTCTCTGAAACATTTTTTAAAGATTAAGCATTTATTTTTTAATGTCAGGCAGGCTATTAATAAAATTTAGACCTGTAGCTCATTATTTGGTATAGACACTTATTACACTAATTATGAGGGTATTCTTGGCCTGGGTCAATTTTGACCCGGCCCATACTGGGGAGGCCTGGAATATGAACAGTATGTAAGGGTTCAGGAAACCTCCTGTTATAAGTTCTCAAAAATTTTCAATTTGCACAAACTTTTTATTCAGGTGGCCTTAGCAAGAAGAGTTTAATTGATATAAGGCCTGGTAGATTTCAGTGGGTTTTTAGTTTTAGATACACTGATTGCATGAAGGATCTTTCAGTTTTCCCTATTATAGCTTATCAGAGGGGAACTTCACTGTCTCTACAGTCAAATTTTGACATTTTAAAAATGAGGCCTATCTTAAATGTAACTATGATCCACCATGCTAAGTCTCCCGACAGCAAATTTAAGAGATAGAAAACTGCATGCTAATAGTTTCAGGCCGTTTAATATAATTGGCAAACACCTTCACAAATGAAAACTGAACAACAGACAAATCAAGAGGTGTCACCACTGTAAAGGTCCTCTGGGCTTGTGAAGACAATCAGCACCATGGAGAGCGACAATCCTGTGCTCTGTCAGGGGAGAGCTTTTCTATATGTTTCTCTGCAGCAGATGAAAACCATCCCACAAAAACACTGCTAATGTCTTGTAGCACATGAAAAAAAAAAATCCAAGCTCTCATGGCATGCCTTTGTTGTAGAGAAAGCAGGCAGAAATTAAAACAAACAGGGCACTTGACAACAGGTTGTAAATGAATAAATGAATAAAATACTACTCAACATTATCCTCAGAAGCAAAACAAAGAGTCAATACATTGTACTGTATACACTTTACAGTATATCAGTTACAATCTTAAACCATTAGACTTTACAACACTCCTGTATATTGATAATAAATATTTATCAAAAAGTTAAGTCTATCATCTTATATGTTTAAGCAACAGACTGGGGTGTCCAGCAGACATTTTCAGGAAACACTGAATTTGAAGGTCATGACAAAATTCATCCATATAACTGTTTATCCTGGGAAGGGTCACAGGGGGTACATTGGGTCAGAGGCCTGAACTGATCACCAGTCTATCTAAGGATGGACACATAAAGACAGACAAACATTCATACTGACGGGCAGTTTAAAGTGCTGTGGTTATAGTGTATGTGAGTATTCCTCCCACTACACCACTTATGTGGAAAAAAAAAGAGTTGTGGTTGTACTGGCCAGTTTCCAGTTAAAAATAGTTCTGAATGAAATATTCATTGAATGGGTATATTTAAAAATAAACAAATACTGGTTAAAAAAACAGATCCGTCGTGCTATGTCGTGCCCATCACAGCACTGAAACTGCCCTCATCAAGGTGACAAATGACATTCGTCTGAACACCGACGCTGGCAGAGTCTCTGTCTTAGTACTAAGTGCTGCTTTTGACACAGTGGACCATGTGATCCTGTTACAAAGGTTAGAGGACTGGATAGGCATCTCTGGTACTGCCCTTAAATGGTTTAAGTCCTATCTTGAAGACAGGAAGTATTTCATTGAAGTTGGTAACTGTGTCTCAGACCAAATGGCGTTGACATGTGGGGTCCCCCAAGGGTCCATCTTGGGACCCCTTTTGTTCAATCTTTACATGTTTCCTTTAGGCCAGTTAATACACAGCAATAATGTGTCCTACTGTAACTACACAGACGACACTCAGATTTACATTTCACTCAGCTGGTGAATATGGACCAGTCGATTCACTGTGCAGCTGTATTGAACAGATCACTCTGTGGATGCAAAACAACTCTCTGCAAATAAACAGTGACAAGACTGAAATAATCCTCTTTGGACCTCAGAAACAAAGAGAAAGTGTCAGCAGTCACCTCGAATCTCTTTCTCTAAAATTTAAAAATCAAGTTAGAAATCTAGGGGTAATCATAGACTCGGACTTGAATTTTACGATAACATCGTCAGCATTTTACCATCTCAAAAACATTGCCAGAATCAAAGGGATCATGTCTAAACCAAACTTGAAAAGACTCATCCATGCTTTTATCTCTAGCAGGTTAGATTACTGTAACGGCCTGTTCACGGGGCTCTCAAAACGAGCTGTAAGGCAGCTACAGTACATTCAGAACACTGCTGCTCAAGTCCTGACTAGAACCAGGAAGTACAACCACATTACTCCTGTTCTCAGATCTCTGCACTGGCTTCCTTTCTCTCAGAGAACAGACTTTAAAACAGCACTGCTTGTGTATAAGTCTCTACATGGCTCAGCACCACATTACATCTCTGACATGTTGATGCCATATGAACCATCATGAACTCGGAGAACATCAGGGACAGGCCTTCTGCTCATGCCCAGAGTCAGGACTAAACAGGGAAAACCAGCGTTTCAGTTATATGCAGCTAAAACCTGGAATAGTCTTCCTGATGATGTTAGACAAGCCTCATCTATGGTAATGTTTAAGTCCAAGCTAAAAACCTTTCTTTTTAGTTCTGCATATAACATATAACCTGACTAGACCTGACAGTGTTTTATCCAAACCGATTTATCTGCACTCAGTTTCTTGCTTATGTATTTTTAACCTGTCTTTTATTTCTGTAAAGCACTTTGAATTACTCTGTGTATGAATTGTGCTATATAAATAAACTTGCCTTGCCTTGCCTATGGTGCTATGGTGGTAGTACAAATGTATGGTAGTACAAATCAGCAATGGAGAAATTTAACTGCAAAATCAATGTATTTTATCTATTTAATTTGGTGACCTTTGACATGCAAATCTTTGTCATTATCCAATGGAAAACATTTTGACAGTGCTGACCTTAGAGAACAGAAAGAACCAGAGACAAAAAGGAGAAGCCATCACAGCTTGTTAGCTGAGTTGCACCATCATCCACCTTTTGTTTATCCGGCCTCTGTTGAAACACATATTGATCTGCAAAAGTGACATGGTTTGCAGATAGTTTTGAGACGGGACTCAGTAGTGCAAATACATACATCTACAAATAATCAGTGTGAATCAGTTGTGCTGTTAGTGACCAATCAATCCATCTTGTGTACTGACAGTTTAGAAAGGCAGTGAATTTGGAGATCTACTGGGATTGAGTAGTGCTAACAGGTTCCCAGCTGGTTATCATGTTAGTAGTTTTCAGGACAGCGAAGTGCACACATGGACAGAAAATCCAGGAGTTTTTTCATAATTTCACTAACACCAGGGACATGTGGCAGGGCATCCAGGCCATCACAAACTACAAGGGAACCCAGACACCCGGTAAGGATGACACTGACTTTCTCAATGAACTGAACAAACATTTTGGCAGGTTCAAGGGACTGAACTGGACACCAGCAAGGAAAGCACTGCCCCACCCACATGAGCAGGCACTGAGTCTTGAAACAACAGCGGTCTGTAGGACTTTAAAAAAGATCAACACCCGGAAGGCAGCTGGGCCAGACGGCACACCTGGGTGGCCGCACAGGGAATGTGTGGACCAGCTGGCCCTGGTTCTGACGGACATCTTTAACACCTCCCCGAACCAGGCCATTGTGCCATCCTGTATCAAGACAGCTAGCACCAGCAATAGTTTTTATGAGTGGCTGGACAAACAGACAGAGGGTTTCTTGGGATGTTATTCATTGGACTGTGTGTGTGTTTGAGTATATCTGTGTATGTGTCAGCACAAGTGCGAGAAGGACATGTGACAAGCCTTCTATTCAGGGACTGCAACTACAACAGCTACAACTACAACCTACAAAGAACACCATTGGGAGGACAATCGGTGCTTTGGGGTGTGACACAGTGGCATTGTTTATACCTGCATGAACTGTATCTGCTACCTCCTACTCCCACTTATATAAGAACAATGTTGAGTTGTTTCCATTCCCCCTGCTGCTACAGTGATGTGACAGAGCATCAGTAAAGCTCATAGGCCAGAAAAATGCTGACTCTGCACAGGGTTTCCTCCATCCCCCACACAGCAGCAGTTGACTTCTATCATCTGCCTTCTACTTTTGTTCTACTCTTTGGCTCCTCTGTGCTATTGCTGTGGAATAAACGCTCTTTTCATGTGGGTGAGTGGTGGAAGAAACCCAGAAGGATATCTCTCTCACGCTCTCTCTCTCTCTCTCTTTCCTGTACAACTTTAAATCCAGTCCTTCAGGGGTTTGTTGCACTGCATGCACTGCATCTGCAGATTCATAAAACATGCTCTGCATTGACCTAACTTGTAAGCACTACTGGATGTTCATATACTTCTGACATCTATTATTAACTGTGCATGTGTGTTTTTACAGTTATTTCTAAATACCAACAGGGGAAGAAAAGTCCAGGACAAAAAGGACATAATGTACATTTAATGTACATAATGTACAGACCTATTGTAGAGCAAAAGATGACAAAAAAGAAAAAAAAAATTACCTGTGTATGTTCATTTAACTGCTGATTCTAATACATGAACCAATATGGGTAAGTTATTTATCAGGTCTTGAAATCTTTCGGCACCCATATTTAGAAGCGAAGCAGCATGTACTCATGTGGCACTAATTTGTGATACCATTTGAAGCTGTGACCATAGTTGGACAGTTTAAAGCTGCAGTAATAATTTCAGCTTATTGTTTTGTTTTTACTGCCAGTAAACATTGCTTTCATTAACCCAGTTTCCAGCAGCTTCAGGCAAATGTTTTAAGTTAAAAAGCAGCGATAAACCTAGTGTGGTTACAGTCTGCTGTATCTCCAAGCAATCAGCCAAAATTCATCACTTCAGTGCAGGTTTAAGTACTAAGCTAAAGTGACAACATGTGGTAAGTGTCATTCCTAGAGTTGAAATTTTATATGACAAAGGAAAGATAAATCCATATGTATGATCATTGTCTGTGATGGACTGGTGACCTGTCCAGGGTGTACCCCTGCCTTCCACCCAAAGAGAGCTGGGATAGGCTCCAGCAGATCCCCGTGACCCCGGTTAAAGGAATAAGTGGGTATAGATAATGGATGGATGGATGGATGGATGGATGAGCATTGTGGACAAAGAAACCACGGTGACATTCAAGACAATAACTCATTTCTTTTATAATATATAATAATAATAACACAATAATAAAATGGGGTTCTTGCGTTACTGTGAAGGTTTCAGCTTCTATCTAACAGACTAGAACACTGAAATTGAACACTGCTGCAGGTCCGGAGCCGGAGAAGATGGTTCTGGCTTGGTGTCCGCTGGGTCCATCATGGCCAGTTCGTTCTGTCAAGGCGGTGTGTGTGCGCGTCAGCGAGACACAGGAACCCACGAGCAGATGCCAAGCAGAACAGAGTTTATTGGGATTGTGCTGAGGAGCTGAAACGGGGCGGTGGCCCCAGATGAGTCGCCAGAGAGGGGAAAAGGCTGGAGGAAAGGAGGGGGTAGGAGTAGGAGTGAAATAAAAACAGGAAGGGAGTCCCGCCGCCTCATGACAGGACCCCCCCCCACGGGGCGCCACCCGGCGTCCCCCAGGCCCTACTGGATGGCGGCGGAGAAACGCCCGCACCATGTTCCGATCCAGGATGTCGGAACGGGCCACCCAGCTACGTTCCTCCGGACCGTAACCCTCCCAAGTCCACCAGAAACTGAAGACCTCTACCACGCCGGCGGACGTCCAGGAGCCGGCGGATGGTGAAGACTGGAGAGTCGTCGATAAGACGAGGGGGCGGGGGGGCAACAGCCGGGGCCTGTAGGTTGCAGGAGGAGACTGGTTTCACCTGGGAGACGTGGAACCCCGGGTGTATCCTCATGGTGGGGGGCAGGACCAGGCGGACAGCCACGGGGTTGACCAGATGGGAAATCCGGAAAGGCCCGATGAACCGAGGAGCCAGCTTCTTGGCGTCCGAGCGGAGGGGGATGTCCCGTGTAGACAACCAGATGGACTGGCCGACCTGATAGGCTGCGGCAGGAATCCTCCGCCGGTCCACCAGACGTTTATTCTGAGCTGAGGAACGTCGAAGTGCTGCCTGCGCCTGGGCCCAGACGCGTCTACAGCGCCGGAGATGGTGCTGCACGGACGGCACGGCGACCTCTGCCTCTTGGGAAGGAAAAAGCGGAGGCAAAAAGCCAATGGAGGCTTCGAAAGGGGTCATCCCAGTGGCAGAGGACCACTGGGAATTGTGGGCATACTCAATCCAGGACAGGGAGGAGGACCAGGAAGAAGGGTTCGTTGCGGCCAGACACCGAAGTGCAGCCTCGAGCTCCTGGTTGGCCCGTTCACACTGACCATTGGATTGTGGGTGGAAGCCGGAAGAAAGGCTCACCGAAGCTCCCAGTGCCTTACAGAAAGCCGTCCAGACTCTGGAGGTGAACTGGGGACCCCGGTCGGAGACTATGTCCAGAGGGATTCCGTGTAGGCGAAAGACATGATCTGTCAGGAGCCGTGCCGTCTCCAGTGCAGTAGGGAGCTTGGTGAGAGGGACGAAATGCACAGCCTTTGAGAACCGGTCAATGATGGTGAGGATGGTGGTGTTACCTTCAGACGGAGGGAGGCCGGTGACGAAGTCCAGGGCAATGTGTGACCAGGGCCGAGAGGGGACTGGCAGCGGGTGCAGCAAACCCGCTGCCCTCTGGTGGGACGTCTTGCTCCGGGCGCACGTAGAGCAGGATGTCACGAACCTCCGGACGTCGGCGTCCATGGCCGGCCACCAAAACTGCCTTCGTAGGATGTTGCTAGTCCGCGTCACCCCTGGGTGACAGGCAATTCTGGAGGAGTGGGCCCACTGCAACACCTGAGGACGCACAGAGGACGGAACAAAAAGACAGTTAGAAGGGCCCCCACCTGGGTCTGGCTCCCGGGTCTGCGCCTTCCGAACCTGGGCCTCCACATCCCAGGTTAAGGTGGCGACGATTCTCTGAGCCGGGAGGATGGTCTCGGTGGGGGCCTCCTTCGGAGCCTGGGGTAATTGACGCGAGAGGGCGTCTGGCTTCTGATTGCGGGAGCCCGGCCGGTAGGTAACCGAGAAATTGAACCGGCTAAATAATAAGGCCCAGTGTGCCTGTCGGGAGTTGAGCCTCTTGGCAGACTGAAGGTACTCCAAGTTCTTATGGTCTGTCCAGACCAGGAAAGGTTGTTCTGCCCCCTCCAACCAGTGTCTCCATTCCTCCAATGCCAGCTTAATTGCCAGCAGCTCTCGGTTGCCCACATCATAGTTCTGTTCCGCGGGTGACAAGCGTTTGGACATAAAGGCGCAGGGGTGCATCTTGTGATCCTCCTCGGAACGTTGGAAGAGGACCGCCCCGACCCCCACATCGGAGGCATCCACCTCGACAATGAATTGACGCCGGGGGTCCGGCTGGATCAGGATTGGGGCCGATGTAAAGCGGAGCTTAAGGGCATGGAAAGCCGTCTCTGCTTGCGGGGTCCAGTTAAAAGGGATCTTGGTGGAGGTGAGAAGGGTGAGGGGCTGAGCCAGGGTGCTGTAATTCCTTATGAATCGGCGGTAGAAATTAGCGAACCCCAGGAAGCGTTGGAGCTCCCGCCGGTTCCTGGGTCGCGGCCAGTTAACTACCGCCGCAATGTTACAGGGGTCTGGGCGGAGCCTTCCTGCCTCGATGATGAAACCGAGGAATGCGATCTCTGAGCAGTGGAAGTCGAGAACGAGGCGGACATGGCGACGGTGTTCGGTCAGAGAACGGGAAAAAATAAGGATGTCATCTAGGTAAACGAAAACAAACTGATGCAGGTAATCCCTTAGCACGTCATTAATTAGTGATTGAAAAACGGCCGGGGCATTGGTTAAACCAAAAAGCATAACAAGGTACTCGAAATGCCCGAGCGGCGTCTTAAACGCCGTCTTCCATTCATCCCCGTCCCGTATTCGGACCAGATGGTAGGCGTTTCGCAAATCTAATTTTGAGAACACTACTGCCCCCTGCAGGACCTCAAAAGCTGAGGAGAGCAGCGGCAGGGGATAGCGGTTCTTAATGGTTATCTCATTGACCTTACGGAAATCTATGCAAGGACGAAGGGTCTTATCTTTCTTTTCAACAAAGAAAAACCCGGCCGCCCATCCAGCGCCTCTACCTGGACCGGCATCGAGAGAGGTTGCTGTGGTATGCCCAATTGGTTAGCCAAACCCGTGTCTAAAAAATTGTCCTCTGCTCCAGAGTCAATCAGAGCCGAGATGGAGTGAGTATGGGTTCCGATCGTGACTACTGCTGGTAACAGCAAACGGGAACTACAAGTGGGGCTCTTAAGTGGGCTCGCCATTATCCCCACGCCTACTGGCGAGCCGGTGCTTTTGGGGCGCCCGGGCAACTAGGGCAGTTGGCGACGAGGTGATCCTCCAAGCCACAGTACAGACAACATCCCTGGCGGAGGCGCCGCTGCCGCTCGGCACGGCTAAGTCTGGCGCGACCCAGCTGCATAGGTTCCTCTGGTTCCGCAGGGCAGGTTATCCGGGAAGGCGTGGCTGCCGCTGGGATCTCGGGGCCGCGAGTGACGGTGCGCCTCCGTCTCCACCCCGGCTCCGCCTCCCTCTCTCTCTGTCGCTCCCGCAGCTGGTTGTCCAGGGTGACTGTAAGGGACACCAGAGCACTGAGGGATGACTCCTCACTTCGCCCCACCAACAGGTCCTTTATGTCTCCATTTAGTCCCTGAATATAAACCCCCATTAGCTCCCTATTTCCCCAGTTCACGGCCGAAGCCAAAGTATTAAACTCTATAGCGTATTTCACCACCCGCCGGTCTCCCTGGCGGAGAGCCAGCAGTCTCTTAACCGCTGTCCCTGCATGGTCAGTGTAGTCAAAAATATGGCGGAAGGAGGTTAAAAATTGTTCAAAAGTCTGAGTCTCTAAGGGGCGAGCGGCGAGTTCAGCCTGGGCCCACGTAAGAGCCTCTTCCCTCAATAGCCCAGAAAAGAAGAGTAACTTGGACTGGTCAGTGGTGAAACTAGTGGGACGGGCCTTGAACACATTCGTGCACTGAAAAATAAAATTGCGGCACTTATCTGGGTCGCCTGAGAACGGAGAGGGATCTGGAACAGGCGTGTCCCGCGGGGGGCCCGGTAGGACTGCAGCACTGGCCTGGCTGGGACTCGAGGTGTCGGCTTCTGGCTGGAGGGCTGGGGGGTTCAGGTGAGCAGACAGAACGCGCATCTGTTCCGTCACCTGCGCCATCTGTTGAAGGAGCTGATGATTAGTCTCCATTACCGCTCGTAATGCCCGGTCGTGTTCGCCCAGAAGCACGCCCTGGCGCAGGAGTGCCTGCTGCAGGTCCGGAGCCGGAGAAGATGGTTCTGGCTTGGTGTACGCTGGGTCCATCATGGCCAGTTCATTCTGTCAAGGCGGTGTGTGTGCGCGTCAGCGAGACACAGGAACCCACGAGCAGATGCCAAGCAGAACAGAGTTTATTGGGATTGTGCTGAGGAGCTGAAACGGGGCGGTGGCCCCGGATGAGTCGCCAGAGAGGCTGTCGGCCGGGGCGGAGATCTCCACAGGTTGCGCGGCGAGGCTGAGAACCTGGAGAAGAGGTAAGTAGTTAGGCTAGGAATTGCCAAGCGGTCAAAACAACAATCGGTTGCGAAGCTACCGGGAAAGTTTGACGACGAACTGGCGATCTGACCGGAGGGAACCAGGCTTCTTATTGACGGGAAGGTGATTGCTGATTGGAGAGTCGTCCCACCTTGCGCACCTGTGAACAATAAGCCCCGAGAGGGGAAAAGGCTGGAGGAAAGGAGGGGGTAGGAGTAGGAGTGAAATAAAAACAGGAAGGGAGTCCCGCCGCCTCATGACAGAAATGATGGATCCATGTTCTGAACCTACCCACCAAAAGACAACAAAAACTGTCTGCTCTGAACATTGTACTGAAGAAAGATTTACAATTGTATCAGACTTGGCAGCATCACTGTGATATTAAATTCTGCACACAGACTGCACTTGACTGTTCTTTTCCAAACATACTTACAATTGTAAGGATTTTTCTATTCTCTGACTAGAAAAGTAAAGAAGTACATGCCCTACATAAAGCTTTTTTGATTGTACATGGTACATGACTATTGATGGGCACTTTAGTCTATGAGAGCAGGGTCTGATGGCTAGTTAATGACACCCAATTTGGGCTAAGTGGTCTTACTGTGAACAGACAAGCACTCATTAGAGTCTGGTCTGCTTGGAACAGTTGAGTCCATGCAGAATCAATCAGCGACATCCACCACCAAGCTGTCATTAAGAAAACTCTCAATTGTTTTTCCCAAGTCACTTTAATAGGCAGATGAAAATGCTTCTTTTTATTAAAGATTTCTAGAGAGTGTGTAGCCTGAAAGGCTGCTAAATCTAGCTAAAAGTGGATGAACAAGCCTTTCTCTGAAGATTAATGGTCATCAGAGGAGGAGCTGAAGTGACTAAGAGCATGAATCCTTTGGCAAAGGTCTGTGTTTTTGTTCTTGACATAATTAGGTGGAGTCTGTGTCTTTGTGCATTTTAGGGGTTTTTAACTGTGTCAATCAACCAATACAGGGATGATAGAGCTTGTTATGCATGCCATGCTGTGTTGTATTAGATGGGTTCAGCAGGTTTAGATATGCTGTCATGCAGGAAGGAGGGCACATTCATTAACTCACTTTTCCCCAAATCTGTCAAAGGAGCAGAGACAGAAATAGAAACATAAAGCCTTGTTATGTGCAGGTATTTTTGGGATACAAGTGACACTTTGCAGATGCTGGTCGTGCTGACTGTGAGATATTTTTAGGGAGGCAGAGACATGTTTTCTTTTGATGTCACTATCAGAACTAGATGCTTTTGTTTATCAAATGCATTGAATTAGCTAATAACAATGTTAAATTAAGTTTGAATTATGAAACATGAGAAACATGAAAAGTGATTCATCTATATATCTAGCTTCAATTACATGTGTATACATACTGTATATACACATATACATACATATATAAAGGACAAAAGGACATTTCTAAATGCTGTCATTTGTGACTGCTTAGTCTTGCATAGTTAGTTAGTAGAGGATGTTTTCCATATAATTCTGAAAAATAATGCAACTTGTAGGCCTTTTCCTCTATAGAAGCTTAGATGACCTGAAACATAAGCTACAGCCATAATCACAGGCTCTACTTTTGTTCACACTATAGCCCATTGTCAGCATATCACTTCTTTTTTCCAGTTCTGTCAATCCATTGGTACACAAAAGACATAGATGCCATCCTGTATTTATTCCTACAGCACAGCCTAAGGCCATTTTCTTCACTGCATCTGTTATTGCAGGTTTTCTACAGTGGCATGGTACTGCTACATTGTTGGAGTTTTGTATAAACAGTCAAGTAAAGTCAGACCCCACCATAAAAACAGTAATGCAATAAAAAATTAGACACCCAGTAAAAAAAAAAAAAAAACGTATGTATTCAACCAAGATTTCCAACATAGGTTCAATCCAATCTGCATAACTTCAATAATAAATATCAGGAACTTTTTCAACCAGAGACATACTTCTCTAAGCACTACCCTTTGTACAAATTAGAGTAGTAACTACTTCTCACCTCTGTACACCCCTGTACTTAAGTAGATTTTTCAGGTAACTGTACTTTACTTGGGTATTTATTTTTCTGACACCTTTTTCCTTTTACTCCCTACATTTAAACACAAATGTCTGTACTTTCTACTTCTTATATGATCAAAACAAGCTTGTTACTTTTTTAACCTCCATGGATGACGTCACAACATAAAGGCTGTAACTAGAGAGGGAAACAGAGTGAGTGTACAGGTTATGATAGAGAGAAAACTTGCAGTGTGACATGGAGAAAGAAAGGGATCCAGGCAGTATAACCCGAGTCCGACGACGATGCAACAAATTCGGAAAAGCAAGGCATTCACCATCCATGGCCGTATTTAAAAGAACTGTTCGATGTTGTCGGTTCCAAGAATGATTCATGGTGGATGCGTTGTGTTATGTTCCCTGTACAGCATTGTGCAGGTTGTTAATAAAAGAAGAAAAATTTCCTGTTTTTTCTGTGGAACTTTTTTAGTTTTGCTGAGTTATCAAAAGATGTATTGTGGATTGATGATGGCAAAAAAAAATACATTTTTACTTTTTTACTTAAGTACATTTTAGACCCTGTACTTTCTTGCTTTTACTTGAGTAAAGGAGTTGAGTCAGTACTTCTTTTTTCACACAAGTACTTCTACTTAAGTACAGAATGTGAGTACTTTTGCTACGTCTGAAATTAGTGTATGTTTTCCACCAGAAATGACTGCTTAAATGTAACAGAAGATTTTGCAGTGAAGAAGAAATGCATTTTAAGCCTTTTGCTGTGCAAAATATGTGAAAATGAGGTCCAGGTTAAAAATAACTGGAGTTGTTCTACAGGCAAGACATTAAAATCCCTAAACCATCACCCAATGTAAGGAATTGTCAATAAGAGCATCAGCAGCAGTGTGTCTGAAATATTAAAGAGTGCCAACAACACCACTGTGTATTCCAGCCAACTTATGTTCATGTGACCTGACAGAATGTTTTAATGCGGAGTTAGAAACTGTAAAGGAGCTACTCCCAGTAAGCTTTTCACACATCAAATTCAAATTCTGGAACTTGTCTCTAATTTATGTTGTGTAACCCTGTTACATTGGAGTATCAGTGTCAGTGGAAACCCACAAAAACCTCTACTTAATAACTCTAGCTTAATACCATGACACTGACGCTCTGTGTAATCCCAAATGGGAAGAGGAAATCAATTTATGAAAACCAAAGCTGAGACAGAGAAGGTTCCAAAACCATAAACCCCCAGCTAGCCTGTAACCATCCTGCAAAGAAACTAACTTTCTTTAGTCAGTACTGAACTGAGTTTTGTCAGTTAATAGTTCTTTTAAACTGACACAAAGCCTGGCTAAGAAAAAAATTACTTTTGCATGCAGAACATGTATGTCGGTGTGATTTTTGTTGATGCACATTTGCACATGTATGCATGACAATGTAAGCATACAAGCATGCTAGTATAACCCCTGTCTTGTGTTTGTGAGTCTTTGTGGAGGTGCTGATGAATAGCTCTGATTAGCAGTAAGGACGACTGCGGAGCCTTTGGAGTGCCCTGGAGGATTACAGGACATTGGCAGCATTTGGGAAACAACCACTCAGGCAGAAAATCACTTTCATAAAGTGACATATACCCTACACACACCCACACACACGCGCAACCTCAGATACACAACATAGACACACATACAGAAGCATCTGACTGAATCCAAGGCGGATAAACAGGCACTAATCCAACCATTAGTTGGAAATATACTTCATTTAAAGGTATGTAGAGGGTGGTAAACTAAAAAGTGATTAAATTGACTTTATTCTAATGTAGCCCATACAATACAATCCATCCCCTCCTCCCTATGCATTGTCCACCCACCTGTCATCAGAGAGTGCCTCGACTTTTAGTAATCTATGTATTTTCCCATGTAGTGTCACATGACTACACTATGTAGCTTGAAATTGCAATTAGAAATTTTACAACATGACTACAGTTCTGTCAATATCTACGCAGAAGACAATGTCAACAGGCTGCATAAAAATCTTCATGTCTTACCTGTGATGGCATTTTTAAATGTAGCAAAAAGTAGGCAGTCAGATGACACTGCATTGTTTTTGCTGCTTTTGCTACTTCATTTTGGTGGCACAATAACAGCTAAGTCCTCAGATGTGTTGTCATAAGGCAGCTTGTTACAAAGTTAGCAAACACTTGTGTCAATTTTCTAATAGGCAGACCTCAAAATACCTCTGCACACTGCTTTTTCTGTGCACTGTATGATCATCACATTTCACTTCATGAATTACTGTAGCAACAGGGGTGTAGTCTCAGAAATGTGTAAATCTTCAAAGAGGAGAGATCTGCACATAGATGAAATGTCTTTGTTTTGTTTTTGTTTTGGAAATAATGTGCAGACCGTTGGTTATGTATTGTAACCTAAGGTTCTGTGCATTGGGCGCAGCCCTCTGGGCTATCACTAATGGGTCTTATGTCATTCCTCATGCTAAGCACTGAAAAAAAAATAGAACTAGCTTTTTTGTCAGCTAGCTTGAGGGACCAGTGGGGCCCACAGCCCAGAGGGCTGTGCCCAATTCACAGAATTTGCATTCACAGCAATAGGGGCACGAAGAGTCAACAGCCACACTGTTTAGAAAAACTACTGCAGAAGGTACATAGAGAGAGGGAGAGAGAACAAAGTAGGGGAGAGAGAGAGCACAAAGTTAGTGACATTCAAAGGTGGAATATACATGTGAGGTGGGAGGAGAGGAAGGGAGAGGAAGGGAAGGGGGGAAAGGGTTAGGGTAGGGGAGCTCAGTGCACCGATGGTCCTTGGGCAGTCTAGGCCTATAGCAGCCATGTTTTGCGACAGACGCACTCCTCCGTACAACGTATCCTCTATCCACAAATTATTTGCCATTTGTGTGTCTTCATATGCCTTACAAGATGTGTTATAAAGATTTTCATACTTTCTCACCGCCTCTGGCAGCTGTTCCTCAAAACTATCCATTGCTATGACAACTGGCAGCAGAAAAAGTGGGAAGACAACATTTCCGCTTTCCGTGTTAACCACACCCACTTCAAATTTCAATCACACAATAGCTGTCGGACACCACACGAGAAAAAAAGTTCTGCCCAGATGATGTGTCAAGAACAAGCTGCGAGAACTCCCAAACCAGGGCTGTGAGAAAAAAATGATGTCATTTCTCACAGCCCTGGGAGACAGAACAAACTACTTGCTTTTTGCAGAGTACTTACAGAGGCCTTTGGTGCAATAGCTGAAGAAAAGAAAGGAAGGATCCCCCTGAAACGCCGCTTATAGATGGGCAACACAGTTTGGATGGGGGGGGGGGGGGGGGGCACCCCATGTGGGTGTGGAGAATTTTCTCTTAAGTGCTTAGCATAGGAAAGGGAATAAAACCCATTAGTGATAGCCCAGAGGGCTGCGCACCAATGACTGTTATGATGTTGGTGTGGCGGGTGATGAAGGAGAGGCGTAGGACCCAAATGCAGACACAAAAAAAGCTTTATTTTCCCTAAACACAAAACACTCGTCAAATAATGCTCTGACACAGAACAAAGGAGCGTTGGAGGTATATATAACAAAAAGGGCACCTGGTCAATTAGACACAGTCTGACTAATGAATGAATGAAAAGCTGCCGGGGGTCCAATTCAGGGCAAGACAGGGAAAACCATACACAATAAAGGACCATGGCAGGAAGTCCCAAACGGGAGTTATGACAGAGACAGAACTCTTTTGCTTGAAGTTTAAAAGAGGAGTATATAAAATTTGCCATCAGAAAACATATATAAAAGAAACAAAATGTCACAGATAGCCCTGATCACTATGACCAAAGAGGTGCTCTAATATATATTACTGTCAATTGTAAAAGGCAAATGAAATATTTGTAGCAATAATGCAGATAACAGAATGTGCATTAGTCAGTAGGTTTGAGGCTTTGAGTGCATGAGTTTTTGTTCATGTGGTTTTTGGGGGCTGATCAGTAAGAATAATATTCAGAGGGTTTAGTAAAAAATCCACCTGAAACTTTGCAGTAACAGGGCATGCTTTACATGCTTACGTATATGTATTTGTACCTTAATATCACTATTAATCTATGGCATTATTATCCTATTTAATTGCATTAAAAAGCACCAACTGTTTGACAGCATAATTTCAAAACTTTGTGTTCACACACAGATTCTTCTTGTCCTACTGACCACAGATGTTTGTTTCTAGAGGGAAGCATTTGGCATCCAATCAGAAGCTAAATGGAATGTGGTCTCTGTGTGGCCTTTAATGAAATCCTTCCTGTGGGGGGGATTTATGGTTCTGGAAAAGAGAAAGGCATAAGAACATACATTTAGGTCAGCGATCTGTAAAGCATTTATGTTACCGCAAACTGTGTGTACAAATGAGGATTCATGCTGCACATGACAGCTGGATCATGGGCTGGTGTATCTACAGTGGCATGGCAATGAATGGCTGAATTGGAAATGACCTTCTCTCAGAGGGTAATGCATTAACATTTCATGTAATAACAGCTTTGAAATGTATTATGCCCAGTTTCTACCTCTCTACGGCACTGCATGGACTGCACTTTTTGATACTCATGTTTTCTATTCCAACCACTAATACAGTGTGCCACAATAGATGGTTTATCTGAAGTTGTCAGGAGTGAAGACCATTTTAAAGAATGACTTTCTGGGAAATTATGATTTATTTAGCACAAATGCACAGATGTGGTTTCTACTTTGGTCTAATGAGCAGAGTTGAAGCTTTTTCATTTCAATCAGCAAACACACCCAAACTGCTTCTGACACTCAAAGGGAACAAATAACAAGTAATGCTGCCACATCTTTTGCTCAGGAGGCCTGTTTGGCAGCCTAGTGAATGAGGTTTTTCTTCTGCCAAGAAGTTTTTCAGGTGCAGCAGTACTGATTGTACATGCCCTACTTTTTATGCCACTTCTCCACTGATATTACTCCAACTGTAATAGACTCTGCTGAGAAAATCAGTGCTCTACTAAAGGGAGATTAAGTTCTGGGTCAACAACAATGACAACATTCTCCAACATTTACACAATAAGGTCACAGTTCACGGGGGATTCCTCAGTGGCTTTCTTTGGATACAGACTGGGACAGGGCTTTAATGATGACTACTGCTCATTATACAAATGACAACAACCAGGAGTTAATCCTAATCCTGAGCGGTAATTGATTTTTCCCTGATGAGATGTTTACTAAAAGATCACTAAACGATATTAGACTATAGGACAGGGTTTAATCCTTGTTTATGCATCTAGTTAGTAAGTGGCAGGCAGCTGTGTGAGTAAGATGGATGACAGACACTTTAATAGCACAAAGTATTAAACACATTTAGTGAGTGTGTTAAAAAAAATGAAAATATATTTTTTTACCCAAGGCTGGATTACCAATAAAGGTGCAGGGCTTCAAACCAGATGAGTCAGTAACTGAAATGATAATGGTAATAGACTCTAAAGTTTCATCTCATCTTGAGGTGCTGTTGGATAATGGAAACCTGTCCTAAAATCTAGTTTGAAAGGTATGAGTCTGAGAATTACTGTTTTAATGGGGTGTGGAGGTTTGGGTGTGGGAATTTTTACATGAATGCATTGGGGTTGTGTAATGAGGAATACAGGATCCATTCTGCCTTCTCTCTTCTGTAGTTTGTTCTCTCTCTCTCTGTACCTTCTGCAGGTGTCCCTGGTCCTGGAGCTGTTTATCGCTGATGTGCAGTTACTGGTCCCACCAACCTGCAGTGTCTATTTGTTGTTTATTGTTGCTGTTCTTTTCTCTCTGCTCTATCCACTCACCCCAACTGGTCGAGGCAGATGGCCGCCCAAACTGAGCCTGGTCCTGCTGGAGGTTTTTTCGTCCGTTAAAGGGAGTTTTTCCTCTCCACTGTCGCCAAGTGCTGCTCATAAGGGATTTGTTGGGTTTTTGTAAAGTTCCTTAATTTGATTGTATTGTGGTTTGGCGCTATACAAATAAAACTAAATTGAATTGCATTAAATTAAATTAAATCACCACAGTGTCCTTTTGATACATTTAACATTTCAGTTGATATTATATTTAAATATTGAATCTTCATATATATGTGTGTTTTTAATCAACTGAAATATCCGGTCAGGGTAATATTGTAGCATATTTTCACATTTTGTTGGGGGCTAGTAGATGTGAAATCCCTCAGCAGAACAGGTTCTAGAAGCCCTGACTTTATTTACAACTGTGAGGAAAACTGTTCTGGAGTCATAATAACTGCAGAGAAGGATGATATGATCAATCAAAAGCTGAAGTGACACAAAAACAAAACAAAGAAAATTTAAAATTGAGAACCTGAGTTATGAAAATTACCTGCAAAGTGAATCAATAATGACAATAGTTGTTAGTTGCAGCCTTATATCCTGTACTTTGAAATTAAGGGACAAGAAAGTCATTCAGTTACCAATAAAATGTCAAAAACATATGTTTAGCAGACAGCAGGAACTCTTCATAATGACCTCAAAGTGCAACACACACTGTGCTGATTTGTGTTGGTTTTAATGAGGCACTGGAAACAAGGGTAATTGAAGGGTCATCTGATAATAAAATGCTTTAATGTGTCATTTAGGGATATATTTCCAAATACTGGATTTTGCTGTTTAGTTTGGGCAACTTGTTTGTGCAGAAGGTGCACGACGTTGGTGCTGCTGAAGCTTTGATGCTTCTGTAACACTAAAAGACAGTTCAAGGTCAAGGCTGGTCATTTACCAAGAATGCGTGTCACCGCTGCCAAACCTTTTCTATCAGGCTGCCGAATAGACATCTCTGAGTTTGTCTACATGTAACATTTCCACATGGCCGGAAAATAGCTTTAAAGCTGCCATTTTGATGCACCTGCCCTATGAAAGACCGTAACTGGAGAATTACATGAATGCCAGGATCCAGTCTGAACCATATTCTTGACTAACAGCGGAAGTGTGTGGGTTTTAGAGGAGTGAAAGTGGATGTGGAATAATCAATGAGAAGCCACATGAACAGGCAGCTTATTCAGAAGAAAGAAAAAAATCAAGGTCTGTATTTCCTGTCAGGCCACCTTGCCCGGCCTGAATAGCCACTCAGCATGAAGCGCAGCACAAGGTGGGTCTCCCCATTCATGAAGCACTGACTCATCCCTGAGATTGCTTTTTGGCCATTTAAGCCACCTGCAGGAACATTTTTACAACTCTCATGTTGCCTGTTGCCTGCGCTGTTCCTAAAATAACCAGGCACCACGGGCGCTCCCCTCTCCAGCCTTCCTTCCCCCTCGTCCAAACCCGCCACATGCTTACAGTTAAGTACATAAATCGGGCGCCGCCGCTGCTGTGAGAGCTGTGGAGGCAGACAGACAGGAGGAGGCACACATGCACATCGAACTGCCGCGGCTCGTCGCTGCTACCACAGCCGGTGCAGCGAAGGAGGTGCACGGCTTCTCTCCATCACACGCAGGCGGAATGGCTTGAGATCAGACACCACGGACTCCTTTCGCTGATGCACGGTTGTTTTCCGACTGTCTGCCCGTCTGTGTGTCACCGTGCGTCTTACCGCGAATTGCTGCAGTGCTGCTTTTCCAGGTGTTGTGGTGTGTGCGTGTGTGTGCGTGCGTGTGTGTGTGTGCGCGCGTGTGTGTACGTGTATGCGTGGTGGTGGTCTTGTAGCCTAGTGTAATTCTTTTACGAATTGGACTAAGCCGGGGAACGGAGTCTGATGTCACATGTGCTTCATCGGAGGAGACGGGGCATCTGCAAGCTGGATTTTGTGGAGGATGCTGCGGCAAGTGATACACAGAGGGCTCAAGGCTTCGTTCTACTGGCTGGGCTTATTCGTTAGCAGGCACCCCGTTTTCTTCCTCACTGTCCCTGCGGTCCTCACCATCATTTTCGGATCTACCGTGCTGAGCCGATTCAAACCGGAGACCGACCTGGAAGTACTGGTCGCTCCGACACACAGCCTCGCCAAGATCGAGCGGAGTCTCGCCAATAGCCTGTTTCCGATCGACCAGTCTAAGCACAAGCTGTACTCGGATTTGCACACCCCGGGCAGATATGGTAGGCTGATTCTACTGGCCAAGTCCGGTGGGAACATCCTGGAGCTGGCAGACCAGGTCCTGCAGGTCCACAAGCAGGTGTTGGATTTGCGCGTCAATTACAAGGGATTCAATTACACGTTCGCGCACCTCTGCGTCTTGAGCCACAGGGACAAGCGCTGCCTCTTGGATGATATCATCACTATCTTCGAAGACATCAGACAAGCTGTGCTCTCCAACAGCACTTTCCACAAGGTGCCCGTGAGCTACCCAAACACAACGTTAAAGGTGAGATTTTACTGCACACTGCAGCTGCTCTTACATGCATGTCAGCCAGGCTCGGGCACACTGTCTCCCAGAAATCCGTCCAACACAGCCGTGGTGACAGTGCAGCAGCAGTCAGCAGGTGAATGGCTGGAGCAGGCTGGCCCTGGGATCTTACCATAATTTCTGAATGAACGCGGTGGGGTTGTATTCAGGCTGGAGATTGCTACATATGTCAGCCGAGGGAACCCTCTCCATAACACAGACAGCCAGCTTTGCAGTTTTCACCTCCCTTGTTGGTGCAGGTGAATTGATTGGCTACATATAGTCCCTGACTGCTCTGCTCTTTTCCTCCACGCACACACACACACACACACACACACACACACACACACACACACACACACACACATAGGGCTTTCCTCTTTTTTTTTTTTTTGATGCAGTGTCCCCCTCTTTCCTTCTCCTGGCTGCACATGCAGCATGACATGGCTACAGCAGCTCATAGACTCTGGTATCCTGCTTCTTCTCTGTTGCTCAGTGGGATCTGACTGCACACATGCAGCTGTATCACACATACCCTTCTGACAGCACTTCTGCATCACAAACCATGGCTGGATGCTGCATGTAGAAATACAGGTGCTCATTCAGGAGGCTCACAAGTACATCAGCTGTGGATGTGCTGTGCAGATAATGGAGGCTTTTAAACTGGAAATGTGCTATGCATGATTTGAAATAATTAGTATTAATCTAAATCTTTGCATTAAGGTAATTAAATAGTAATAGTTACATGCCAATGTAAGTGCAGGTCATATGGGTTTATTCAGCTTAGCTGCATGATGTGTTTTTTGTGATGAAATAAACTATGTCCCTAATACAATGCCTTGAGGAACATTTATAGTACAGCTCTAACAGAATATGGACATATAGTGTGCACACATACAATCACCATAATGACCACTTATTCAACATGTCTCAGACAGATTGTGGCGTACATGCTCTCATAACGTAGTCTCAAACTGTCCAAACACATATGTTGTGTATCCCAAACCTGGTCTCCAGAATGACAGGTTGTAACTTCCACTGAATGAGCTGTCCATGCAGCATCAGTCTTTGAATGGAATAGTGAGGCCATTCAGCATCGTGTTGCTGCATGTTTGGTTTCTAATGTTCAGGTTAAGGGATACAGGGAATGTTCATTTGGATGCCAAGTGTGGGTAAAATATTTTTTACTTTTGCAGTTTTTTGTCCCTAATAACTCTATTGATTCTATATAAAGCAGTAAAGCAGTCTCTGAAGCAAGTCAGAAAAAGATCTTCCAAAAAGACTATTGCTGCTACATATCTTCAGTGTTGTAGTTTCTCATTACTAGATGTATAAATACACAGCTGTTTGCAAACACATTTTCCATACAGCTGAACAGGTCATAATACAGTTCTATGTGAAACTTTGGGCACCCCTGGGAAAATTAACATTTTATTGATTGAAGTGATAGGAAATGCATGCATCAAATAAAATATTTACCTTTTAAATAGGTTAATGTACTTATTTTACTTTGTATTTCTTCAATTTGAAAAAAACAAACCAACTGTGGCTCGTACAAAAGTTTGGGAATCCTTCCACTTGTAAAACACTCAAGCCTTCATTAAGTGGTTAGGCCTTAATTGACTCATTAGGACTTGTAAGGCAGGTCAAGCATTGTGATTAGGAGTTGCTGATGATGCCTCTAGAGCTCGATAAATTCTATCAGTCTTCAAACCTTGCAGTAACACTCACACCCATGGACTCCTCTAAGCAACTGACTAAGGATCTGAAAATGAAGCTAACTGATGCCTGGAGAGCAGGGAAAGATAAAAAACATGATCAGTTCAAATTTCCACTGTTTGGAATATCATTAAGCTGGGGAACTGTGAAACTCAAGATGTGGAAGACCAAGAAAGTTTGCACATAAAACTGCAGATCTGCGAGGCAGAAAGGTAGAGCAAAAACCCATGGCAGCAAAGGAGCTGTGAGGGGTGCAGCTGACACAGGACTGGTGATGCACTGTTCCACTGTGCATTGATGAGGCACAAACAGGATCTTCAGTACATGGAAGGGTCATCAGAAGGTGACCACATGACAAAATTGCCAAAGCCACATTCACCAGAGTTGGAAAAAGAAAAAGAAGGCACATTTGATGCTGCAACTGTCAAGCATGGGGGTGGAAATGTGCTGTTTTGGTGGTGGTGGTGTAGCAGCCAGTGGCAGAGGAACTAGTGCACATAGAGAGGGAAGAACAGACTGCATGACATATCCACAATTCCTGCATGCAGATTTCATGCAGTCAATCAGGAAGGTAAAACTGAAAAGATTCAGGCTACTACAACAGGACAATGATCCAAAGCAAACCTCAGCATTTACCATGAATTGCTGAAAGAAACACAAGCTGAAGCTTTTGATATAGCCATAGCATTCCCTGACTTGAACACCACTGACAGCGTGTGGGTAGATCTTAAACATGCCGAAAAATATGTGAAGGTGGCAGCCACATGCCCTGTGTTTGAGCCTGAATGAGCTCTACTGTTTATGAAAGTAACATTACATTAATATTTGAAGAAATGCTTTTGTGTCTGTTTTCTAAATGGGGTTGCATTTACTTTTGGTTCACTTTATAAATCAACTAAATATGGTATCAGGTGTGCCCAAACAGTATGCTAATCCTGGGTTCCAAACTCACGTTACTGTTAGCTTCTCTGCAACATGAATGATTGTTCTTCTGAACCTGAAAGTTTACGTGACCTTCTTTCTCTGAGCTCATGCTTTCTGCTCTCTCCATGTTCTTGAATCCTTCTTCTCTCTGCCTTATGAGCTGTCTGGGCTAATTCATTTGCTTGGCTTATTAAGCCTCGTCCTGCTCTTTGATGTCAAAACTGAGGTTTATTTCTGTGCTTGTTATATAGACTCTGTAAGAAGTCCTACTTTTTGCTGAGCTGAACTTTAGCTCGCTTCCCAGGAGAAAAATGTTAAAAATATATATAGTCTTTGTTTGGCACTGTCTGCTGTATTTTTAGTTGTGTCAGTTTTTTTAAGCTGGCAGGTATTTTAAGAATAAAAATACATTAAAGAATACTGTTAGAAACAAAGGCAAGGCGAATGGGGCTTCATGAACGACAATGATCTTAGCATATCAAGGAAAAATACGAGAGTTGACAAAAGAGAACCAACATAAAGTGTCTTGGTAAGGTGTTGAGCCACCACGTGACTCCAGAACAGCTTCAACATGCCTAGGCATTGGCTTGGCAAGTCTCTGAAATCTACTGGAGGGATGAATCAAAAGATATTCCTTCATTTGGTGTTTGGCTGCTGGTGGTGGAGAACACTGTCCAAAATCTCCCAGAGTTGTTCTGTTGGGATGAGATGTGGTGACTGTGAAAGCCACAGCATGTGATTCACATACTTTTCATCACACCTTTCAATGGCTCCATCATGCCTATGGATCTGGGCACTGCCACCCTGGTAGGAACCCATAAGGACAGAAATGGTTCATCACAGGGTAAAGGTGGTCACCCAGATTTAACCCAGGGTACACATACACACAGTGGATCGAAACCATGGTAGCAAAATGCCCCCCACAGCATAACACAGCCACCAGATCTCTTCATTGAAAGAGTCAAACCTACAGGGTTTTACATTCATTTGTCCCTCCTCTGTATATGTACTAGCAAAATTGCCAGGATTTCCAACATTATCAGTATTTACTATTGATCAGGATTCTTAGAAAATTCTAGATGAAAGAAATGTAGAGATACCATAGTTTGTGATGTCCTGCACTCTGCCACCACCACATCACAATACGTGTGTCTTCATAATAAATCAGAAAACTGGAGGTGAGAGCAAAAAGGAGGATGGGGGGGGGGGCAATGAGGCACAGGAATTGGCTGATGGGTTTGGGTATGTGTGTTTCAGTAGCTGGTTTGCCCTAGGGTGCGTTTGAGTACATGGTAATAAAAAATAGTCAATAGTATCCTCAGCTGCCTCCTGAAACCACATTAAAACCTTTGCTATACTAAACACAATAGCCTCTGAAATCAATCAGGGTATTACCATTTAAGGGCTGATCTGACAATATAGAATTATACTTCATAAAGTTACTGGACTTGTGAGAGATTAAAAAGATAAAATACCTATGAACAGTACCTGTGCTACATTTTTACTGTGGAATTACAGATAGTGTTCTTACTGAAAAACTGTACCTTTCTTTAGCTTTCTGCAGCTTCATGTCTTCACTGCAGAAACTTCTAGGAGAAAACACAAGCACACCTGCACGACTAATGACGTCCATCAGTCACTCCATACTTCATTTTTGCTAATTAGCAAACATAGGCTAAAATGCTAAGCTAAGATAGTGATCATGGCTAATGTTATACCTATAAAACATCGGCACATTAGCAGCCTTGCAGAGCTGCTAGCTGGTATAGAAATAAATTGCTTCTCTTTAGATTAGTAAGAAAAACCTGGGAGCAAGTTTTTCCATCTTTTCTCAGAGCTCAAGGTGTCACTTCCCCCTTTTTCACATATCACTCAGCTTCTCACTAATAGCACACACATTTGCTTTTGTGCAGTGCCCTATCTCCCACATGTACATACACACTGACAACACTATTTTATCTTTCCTCAGGTTTTGCAGATATAGACATTCTTGTCCTAGTTATTTCTCATTAATCACATTGTTTCCGTGCTCTGTGTGGGATACATAAGATTAGAGAAAACTGTTATTCAGCAACTCTGTCTCCTAAAAATTACATTTCTATGCAACTAAACTAACTGCAAGACGAGGAAGTAGAATGGCGTACATCATGTGCCCTACATAAAAGATTCTCGGTTAACAACATGTGAAGTCTATAGGCTGTAAAGTTGAGGTCACATTGAGGGTTTATTGGTTGAACTCGGCCTTTGCTGACAATACACTCATTTATTTATTTAGGCCAGTGCAATTTGTAAAGGGGGAATCTTTAATAACTTTGTAGATCTCGCAGGTCACTCAGAAAATAATAATTATTAGCCATAGTAAATGTTTTTGAAAATTGAATGATAAATAACTAAACTCAACTCCAGCTGTTCTGTTCATCTCCTGTTCCTCCCTTTTAAATTAAAATGGCAAAATTATTGAATACAGTTTACAGAAGCAAGTGCTCAACACAATGAATGAAAATAAATGCCAAAGATATGTTAAATGTAAATGTAATATGAAATGGGAATGCAGTTTAGGTGTATAGAAATTGAATCTTTAGGAGACTATAGGTTGCATCGAAATGATCTGAAATGCATAAGTAAAGTTGGACCGTCTGTGAATTTGAGCTTTGTGCAATTACACAAATCTACTTAGAGCTAAAGCCGTCTGAGTGTGTTTAGCAATTATTGAGTGACTGTTTTGACAGTATAATGCAGCACAAAAATAATCTACAGAACTTTCTTAATATGTAATATACTCTCAGGCTGTTGACTTATGGGTGGGATCAGAATAACTCATCTGTTTTTGTCTCTCTGCAGTAAATTGTTTACAGAAATTGCAGCAAACAATGACGTGGATTTATCCATTTCAAAGCATAAGATTTATATCAAGCTTCCCACTGTGAAACAGCATATTGTAGCAGTTTGACTGTGCTGGATTATTGCATTCATAACAAGATAAATCAAATCTACCATAAGCTGAGAATTAAAATTGACATTGTTCTGGTTGCAACAATATAACAATGTCATACAGGGGTTCAAATTGACATTGCAATGCTGTCTATTTCTTCCCTAATTAAATGGGCTGGTGAAATATTTACTATGTCAGTGTTTTGTACACTTTATATTATAGTGTTCACATAAGTCTGGTGTATAATGCTATAGCTTTGATATATGTGCATACATTACTCATTCAATCAAAATTCAGTATTTTTAAACATGTGGCACACATAGACAGCTAACATTATAGTCTGTGGGGCTGCATAAAGATAAAGACCTAGTGTTGCAGGCCTACTTGTCCTGTGCGTGAATTAACAAATCTTAAACACTGATCCTAAGGCTGAACTGCATCACTGCCTGAATGAGGATGAAGCTTTCCACATCTGAAAAGGTGCTGTTTTCAGAACCTCAGCTGTGATTTTCAGTTGTGACGTTTGTTTTCTCTTTAAACATTTACTCAACATATAAAAATCTGTCTAGCTCTTCAAAGCCCATAAACAATGCTTTGAATTCATATCTTCTGTGTAACCACTTATGGGAACTACTTTGCTTTTCACTCAAAACTGAAACAGTGATTTGGCGAATTGCTCAGTGAAGAAAGACAATACAACATAAACTACCAAAGGACTAGTGATGCAAAACTGAATTGGCCTGGGTGACATGTTGAATTGTTACCTTTAAAGTGTATATTGTGTTTAAGTGTTTAAGGTCTGTTTAAGCACTGTTAGTGAGATTTCATTGTCAGTAAACAGTGTCGTGTTGCTGTGAACCCTGTCATTTCAGTGACCTTCCTTCCTGTTGATAGTGATTTGTTTGAGACACATATGTTAATAACAGAAAATTAGATGAACAGTCTGCATTCTTCTTCCTGCTTGTTCTGGTAGTGAGAGTTAATCTTCATGTGAAGGTCTAAGTAAGAAGCTCATTGGTCATGACTGTCATCCTATTGAGGGATGCTACAGCAGCAATAGCTAAGTATGGAAGTTCTTTTATTGAAATGGCAATACAATGGGCAATTTGTCATACTGTCTGAACATGCAGTTTGCAGGTCACAAGTCGATATACGAAATGATATTTCAGTCCTCAGTCTGTTTTGAAATCTTATGAACAAAAGAACAATGCGCATGCCTACATTTTGTGTTCTATTAGATGTCAGACCTTACATGCATTGTACATGTACAGTCACCCAGGCAACACGTCTATGTTAAACACAGAAGAAAAGTTGTGCCAACATTAACCTCGTGTCTCTCTTTTGTTGTGATTTCTCCCTGACAGGTTAATGCTACCCACTTTGTCCCAGCTGTCTCACTGAACTCTTGCCCACACTGCACAGTTCTTGCTGAATTACATTACCTCCAAACTCTAACTGGTTTCATTTAAACCATATCATGGAGCTGCACATCCACCTTGACACATTGCTTTGTCCACAGCTGTGACAGGAGTTCTGAATCAGCAAATAGTGCAGAGCTGCAGCTCTACTGCTCTGTCAGATGGACCAGTCTTTGCTGCTTGCTGTCACCCAACAGATTTAAGTGGTTCAGGTGTAGAAGATACAAGGCTTTGTTTTGAACTATTGTACCACTCTAACTAGCTAACATCAGAACCTCTAAATCCCCTATAGGATGGCCGTGTGTCCTTCATCGGACACCAGCTGGGCGGCGTGTCCTTCTCGCCCAACAGCCGAGACCAGCAAGTCAAGTTTGCCCGTGCTGTCCAGATCACCTACTACCTCCGCAACCACGGACCTGTGGTCCAGGACACCATCGCGGAGCGCTGGGAGAACGAGTTCTGCGCCCTGGTCAGCCGGCTGTCCACGGCCGAGGCACCCCAGGCACCGGACCAGCTCCACATCCAGTCACTCACCTCCTTCAGCCTGTGGCGGGACTTCCACCAGACGGGTGTGCTGGCCAAGGGGGAGGTGCTGGTCAGCCTAGTGCTGGTGCTCCTGGCCGCCACTATATCCAGCTCCATGCGTGACTGCCTCAGGGGGAAGCCGTTCCTCGGCCTCCTCGGCGTGTTGACCATCTGCATCGCCAACGTGACGGCTGCGGGGATCTTCTTTATATCTGATGGGAAGTTCAACTCTACACTGCTGGGAATCCCATTCTTTGCTATGGGTGAGTGGGAGAGTGAATCGTGACTGAGACTGACTGTGTGTGTGTGTGTGTGTGTGCGTGTGTGTGTGTAGTGGTTGGTTAAGGGGCTTGCAGGTTGATTGGGGAAGGGATTATTTGCTGGACTGTGATGGGCTTGTCCTCGCAGGGGATGCCAACAGTTGTTATTTCTAAACTGGAAATAATGTGAGTTTGAGTGTGTGTCTGCAGCTGCAGCTCTGTGTTTTCTGGCAGGCAGTTATTGCTATGCAACATTTACAGTGTTTTTGCACCACATTTAGTTGGCGGACTGTTTTTTATTGTCAGCTTTGTGGATTTAATAATAAACTACAGTATATTACAATGCCTATCAAGTATGAGCTGCAACACAAAGCTATCACGCATCAGACTGCTAGAGTAGGAAAAAAAATCACAAGCCACAGGCCTTCATTATTGTTTTTTAATTTGCATTTAGCGTCATATTTCAGGAGAGTCACACTGTGTGTGTATGTGTGGGCTTGACCTTTTCTCTGTTATATGCACACTTATTATGTACACACACAAATGCTGCAAAACATTTCCAGTTGAATTTGCATTTATATTTGCTACTTCTATTATATGACACTTAATGAATATTATAACAGATATTTTATGATTTATTTTGTCAATATATTGGCTAATGTTTGAAAATAATACATACAGTGCAGTGTTTTCTCAATAATTGTTATAAGAATAAATGCACAATCACCTGTAGCTAATGCTGAACTAAACTGCCCACCTGAGAGTCTGTAACTCACCGTGATGGCATGTGATGCTGTAGGCACCATTGTAGAGATACTGAGGCCATTAAATGGAGCTTAGAATCCCTTTTAACAAATCAACCTACAACAGTCCCACTGACATGAAAATGAAAAGACCCCACAATGCTACACTGATGACATACATAGCCAACTATTATATTTTTTGCTTTTCATGTTTCTTATTTTGTACACTATTATCTTGTTGCTTCTCTCCCTCTGCCTCCTTCTCCTTTATATCTTCAGCTATACCTTACACTGTATCTTGGATTTCCCTTCCTGTGCACTCTTCTAAGGTCACAGGATACCTGGGGCTTTGGTATAGTTCTGCTGCAGGCCAGATGACATAATTGAAGTTTAAGGCTCAAAAAGAGGAGCATGGATCAGCTCCATGTGACCTAAAGGGGGAAGAAGAGAAGAGAGGAGAAAGGCAAGCAGTGCCGGAAAAGGGTGAAAAGGAAAGTCAAGAGATAAGAAGAAGAGAAAGAAAAAAGGAGGGTGTAGAGGATGAGGCAGAGAACAGACAGATAGAGAGGGAAGTGGTAGCGAAGAGGGGAAAGAAGAGAGAAGGTCTCCTACCGAAGGAGAAGTTGGAGGAGGGTGAAATAGATGGAGAAGACTTGATTAAGTCTCTAATTTCATATGACAGTATCTCAGAGGAAGCAGATGTCCATGTTCCTCTGGGGAGGACTTGAATGAAACACCCCTATCACTGTATTAATGCCACGTCAGGGTAACCACTGAGAACTGAAATGGATACTGATGCCCAGTCTTTTTAAAGATCAGCTTGTAGGTTGGATTCCTTACCGAATTACATGTTAAGTTACAAGCTTTGAAAAGTGTATTAGAATTATATTTTTATTATAACATTATATTATATAAGGGATTCAATGTCCTTATGGTGCACTTTGTGATATTGATTCTGGGAAGCTGCCAGTTTCTAATTTTTTTTTTCATTTTAACATTTTGACTAATCCCCCAACCCTACGACACTTCTAGGAGCAAAGCTCACAAAATTGAGCAGCTGATTTGTAGTCTGTTTGTGTCGTCTTGGTTGTTTAGTGTCTTTTTCTCAACACTTCATGTCCATTTGGACTTGTGTTGCTCCTCCTGGTAACATCAGCATTGTGTAGTCATTTGACTTTCTTTCCAACAAAAAGGTCAACAGTCCTTTCACAGCTCCATGGTCTATGGTCCCCCTGACCACTTGGGCCCTTGGGCTTATGCCTGGTAGGCCTACTCAGTAATCCATCTGTATGCTCAGGTAGTAATAATGTAGTCTAATTTAATTAAAAATTTGGCAATGCTGGATGATTTCCTGGGAGAATCTTCTTTATTTCACAATGTGTTTCGGCCCTTATTAGCCCTTATTAGTATTATAGGATGTGTGGAATCAGAGCATATATATACTCTGTAATAATCAGCTACTCAATGAAAGCTAGACACATAAGTGGCCAGCCTCCAAAGGGTATTTCCCTTCCAACCCTGAGGTGTCAAAATAAAAGTGCACAAAAAAATGAAACTGAACAGAAAACATCTCACAATCACTTGATAGCAGCAAAAGTATAAAGAAAAAAACTGTAAAACACAGAAACTATACACAAAAATGTAATACAGTTAAAATAGATGGGAATAATTAACCTATAACTGTGAACCCATAAGATTTTATTTAATAAAAACTCTGTCATACTAAGATCTTCATTCATTCATTTAATCCAGAAGAGTTCTTCCTGAGACTTGTTGTCACCTCCAAATTGAGCATGTGTAGCTACTAAAAAGGTTATTATTGTGTTTGTGTAGGCTTCATGCAGAAGGCAAAAACTTCTCTCACTCCATAGCTGGTCTTTATGTAGGTCACTATCCAGTGTCACCCTCTGTATTATAGTAGCTATTGTTTGATATTTCTGTGACAGTAGGCCATCTCTTATGATTAGTCAGGAACTGTCTTGGTTTAAAACAGAGGGATATTTTATGGCAATTTTAGGGGCACAGATTATAATAATGAGATCTTACAAAATGGCAGCATTACTCAGGCGGACATAAATGATTTATGAGAGTGAAGAGATTTTGATCAATTTGACCTACAACACTTGTACAAATGTGCCTCACAGAACAAATTAAGAGACGTTTGGGATAAGAACATAAAAATGTTCTTGCATGAGGCCTGCTGAGTCTATGGTTTCAGTAAAAGGAGCAGCACTAATCTGTATTGGTTTCTGTTGTAAGTATCATGCTACAAGTATTGTCAGTATCATACTCTTTCCAGTTTTGGAGATCACCAATTGCTTTAGTACTGCCTGGTAGTAGCCCTAGCAAATGGCTCATTAAGCAGGCTTTATATTAATTCCAAACTGATTACCAGATGGTTTGATGGTTTTGAAATCTCCACCCACATTGGGTATGACATGTCTGACCACCATCATTAACTGAACCTGGTCCCTTCATAAAGAAGCCAGCTCAGTTCTCCACTGGTTCTCCTCACACCGCAGCTCAATTTTCTCTCCACAGGCCATTATTTGTCCATTGGACACATAATTATAAAAGCAGTACAGCAGTACAGTGCTACGTATGATCTACATGACATGAAATGAGGTAAAGGATGTGGATTCTAGGGAAATATTTTACATTTTCAACTCAGCTGTGTTATTTGTGAGCCAGAGAATGAGCCTGCAGCTACTCTTATCTGATGGCCACATGCAAACAAACATCGTTGCTGAAACAGAGGTAGACAAGCCCTACTGAGCCTCATTCTGCATACTCCCGTGATTCACTTATCCTGGTGATATACACTATAGACCTAATTATTTTATCTGAATATGGTCCCATGGTTTTTTGGTTGATACTTGCTCCCTTCAGCTCCTCTGTGCACATTACTATAACACTTGGGATTGCAATCTCGTAATTAAATTCCCTATGTGTATAATCTTTACAATGATATTGACGGTTTTCTTTTACTTCTAAATCTACCACTACCAGGTTCAAAATTCCAATAAAAATGCTAAATCTAATCCAACATAAAGTTATTTTTGTCTTTCCTTTAAATGTTATTCATTTGCAAATATTAAAGTCAGCCGTGTATTGCCATTTTACTCTGAAAGTGTGCCGCTACATGCAGTAGATTAGGAAATTATTCAGATCTAGCTGTGCCAACTTTCAAGGGAGGTCATGTATCGTTGCACCTGGGCAGTTTTAAACGCTCCTGCAAGGCAGTCCCGTCAGCTCTACATGTAGTAGCATACTGCAGTGCAGTGGCTTTCCTTTTAGATAAAAGTTGATCTCAATCTGACAATGTGAGTGTGTCAGAATAAGTGACTGTGCTGTAGCTTCTTAACAAAAGAGGGGGTAATAAAGAACCATGGTCGGTGTGGTATGTTGTCAAAGATGTCCAACCCCATTTAGAACTGGCATCCAACCCAGAATCTCTCCATTTACCAAGCCTGTATGGTAAAGTGGCCAGATGAAAGGCACTTCAGAGGAAAAGCAGTGTGATTGCCCAAATGGTGGGGGCCCTTAAAAAACGGAGAGCAAAAAAAAAGCTCTCCAGTGTAATGAGATGGAAATTGAACTCTGACCTGAATGCCAAGTGCTATGTGTGGTGAGGTATCTGTGAGGCAGCATTGTGCTACTGTGCTACAAATGATCAGGATGGAGAGAATGATAACTGAAGCATAGTGAGCAGGGGAACAATTTGGCAAAATAAAGTAGTCTGAAATTAGCAAAATTGGCATGAAAAATGGTCTGATTTAATCAAAAATGCTCCTGGATTTGTAGAGCTGGTGTTCAGGACATACTTTGGTTGGTACCAAAAACATTGGGAGGTTTTAATCCTCAGCCTACAAAGCACAAAGCACTGAACTTCAGATAAAAAACACTGATAGAAAAAACAAAATACTTTTTGCCACACTGTGACGACGTTTGATCAGATTCAGGAGAGATGTTTCTCCCCTCTAAAGCTGACTTTGGCTCATTAAGTGTAAAACTGTGGTTTATCAAATCCTCCTCTCACATCATAGTAAAACTATCATTCTCTCTGAAAAAATACGCTAATGTCAGCTCTGACATTTGAGTCAGGTAGTGGAGGAAGGCCTGTTTGGGGCAGGTACCACCACATGTCAGTGGTGCTTTGTTTAATATGGAGCAACTTCTCCTCCTGTCTGTCTCCCCTGTGTCTATCTGCCATATCATCTGCAAGCGGGCCAATTACCGCAGAGCTGAGCTTGTCACTTCTTTCTCTCTCTGGATATGTGATGGCTGTTAGAAGTGTAAAAACAGGCAGGGAGAGGAGGAGAGGAAAGAGAGCACAGCAGGACTCATGAAACACGACAGGTCCAAAATATACTTAGTATATTAACCTTTATAAAACTATGTTTTATTTACTTAACTCAACATGCTACTGTACCGCACATCCCACTAGTACATGGTGGTATTCCATGGCACTAAGCTGTAATACAAACTTTTCACCTCAGCCACATTTGACATTTGTAGTGTGTGTCAGGGTATGACTTTTATCTGAGTTAAGCTAACACTGGCTTCAACATCACCTGAACCGATTTGTTTTTTTTATAGTACCAGCAGTGACTGATTTATAACTTTCAGATTTAGTGGGATATTTTTTATATCTCTTCACTATATAAGTAGTGCTGGTTTATAGCACATTGTTTCCTCTTTTACAATACCTTTTTTCTTGAAACATACTGACTTGTATATCCACTTTGAAAACAGTGAATTTATCTAAATTGCCATTCCCATGTACCAGTTAATAGCTCTAAGTATCTGTTGACTCAGTTAATACTATTTACATACTGGTTAAATGTATAAGTTTGGTTGGCCATTGTAGATATTTCAAAAGAAGTTGTCTCTGTCACACCTGCTCTCCATGTTCTTCGACATAAAAGTGAGGCTCAGAGGTTCCTGTCAGTGTTGCTGACTGCTGATTCATAAGCTGTTTTCTCTTGATGTTTTTACAGATGTTATTTTCGTATCCTCTGACACATGATAAATAGTGACATTCAACATTTGCCACCAGTCATGTCCGGTGGCTATCTCTGCTGACGATGAAAAGACTTCTGGGAATTCCAGCCTGTTCCTATAGGTCTGGCTGGATGACTGATGATGGATCTATGGGTGTTATTGCCGTGAGGGGCTCTAGGGTGATGGCAGTATGACAGCTTCAGGGCTGTTATTAATGACTAGAGGAAAGAGCCTCTGCACCAATTAATATAACTCACATGGTCCTAAATGTTAAATAGTATTTAAATTGTATTTTTGAAAGAGCAAGTAGTTACGATATCCCTGATGTTGTCACCACAATTTTAATGTTGCCGTGGGCAACAGGAAGATGGATTTTATTCTGGGAGCTAGAATAATTCCTGGTTCAGTTCCCAGTATCATGTTCTTGTACAGATTTTATTTAGCTTTTCCACTCATTTCTTCTGTTTGCAGTTCATAATTATATAATCAATGTTCAGAAGCATGTATCACTGCGTCTTTAATCAAGGACTGTCAAATTTGCGCCTTGCTGTATTTATAGTACAAGGAACTGTGGTGTTTCTCACAGGTAAAACTGATTGCAGTGCCTGCAAGGAAAAGTCACAGCTTAATCTGAGCAGACAACAAGAATCACAGTTTATGACTGTGCCATCTCCACGTTTCCATGGTAATGTGGGAACCTATAGGTAAACCTAGGAGGATATTTATGTCCCCTTTGCTTTCTTCTAAGGATTAATCTTTGGAGGATATGAATGTCTGTATACAACTAATATTAAATACCTACCTGTTGTAGATTTTTCACTCTGGACCAAAGGGGACTGATCAACACACCCTCATTACCATCCCTCATCCCTAACATGATGCCACCAGCATGCCTTAAAACTGTTGTAGTTCTGTGTCATGAATATGGTGTCATTATCACTGCTGAAAATCACCTGTTCAAGAGGCATATTGCTACTTCTGGACATTAAGATCCACTTAGTTGTCATACAGAATGCAACTTAGATTGAAAAAACAGCTGTGTAATCTTCTGCGGCTTTGGAAGACATTTATCAAGTCTAAGAAAATGATATACTGATAATGTCATAGGGACTGCCTTAAGGAAACATACTGAAACATACCTTTGCATCCTGGGAAGTGTAGGAGACTGTTGTTGATGTCCACAGAGAAAAGACTAAAAGTCTGGATGCTTCAGCTCCCAATCCATTTGAGTCTTGTCTGGCATATGTAACAATATCGTTGTGTTGAGGCTGTTTCCCCTTAGAACTCCATAAGTTCTGTATCTTAAAATAAGAAAGCCTTGAAATGAAAGTAATGGAACATTTTCACTTTATGAATTCCCAGGGGATGCCATCAGACATAGTGCAGTGCTGCTCTGGCTCTGAATCCAGCAGCAGCTACACAACCAAGCAGACACACCAGATTATCTGATTTACAGCCTTATTTGTCAGCCCTTTTGCATCACAAGTAAGTCATTTGTATTCCCTGCTACTATGCTGCCACCAACCTTTACTCAGCTGACCCAGCCATTATGTTTGTGTGTCTTTTCTTACACATAGGAAAAGTTTACCTTCTTGCATACATTTTCATACTGTCATCCGTCGATTATAAGCACTAGACTTTTTTAGTGTATGACATTTACAACAACAGTTTTGGGGTGACTGAGTGAATGAAATTGGTGAGAAGCCTTGCACACATCTGACAGGCAAAACATATGTGTTTGTGTATAGATTTACATGTCATATGGAGGACACAGGCGCTCCTCCTTATTACAGCAGAAGCTATTGATCTTATATTATTGCCAGAGTTCGCTGTTCATAGCTGACTACTACATGTAGAGATAGCTGACCTGCCCCTCTCTCACACACACACAGTGCATGTCTGAGCTAAAGCTGCTAATGATCACTTAGTTACATTCAAACCACAGCATAAACTGCTCTGCTCAGTGGATTTACCATTATAGAGAAATTTTTAATCAACACTAGCGCTATCCTTTTTATTACAGATCCCTCCTGGTGTAACATATTACATGGGATTAAGAGGGAAGTTGTAAAATTTTTGGTTGGTATATAATGAGGATATGGCATACAGTACAGATGGCTTCAGGCCTACGTCATACTAGAACAGCACTTCAGTGTTCGGGCTTTGCAAGATAAGAGAAATGATACATGTTTAGCAGCGTCTTCTAATTTTGGTATCAGTATAGTTAGTGAATCATTTGAGCATAAAATGGGAAAGTATGCAAGAAGGCTAATTTTCATTGCACTTTTCCAACTATGAAGCCATTATAATGAGAAAGAATTACAGTGTGAAAGCAAAGACGTGGTTTGCATCTAGCTCTTAGTCACTGTGAAGCTAATGTTAGTTCAAACAGCTACAGAGCAGAGCTTTCACCAGTAGGTATCAACAGTGGTCATCAGCCACATGATGACAGCTGCTTAATTTTCAGACATCAATTACTCTAAATACAGTTTGTCATTGCTGTGGACAACTATGTAGTTGTCAATGCTTTTCATGTGAATAAGTTTTCATTGAAAACTAGATATAGGTTGAAATAGAAGCTTACTTTTCTCAGACTGACTGGTAACAGTGTTATTAATTCAATCGGCCCATATTAAAGCATCAGAAACCAATCGCTATTTTTATTTCATTTATATATTTATATATATTTTTTTGTTAACTTACACAATTGAAATGACATTTTTCTTTTCAGACAATACAAGAAATACCATAAATTATACCAGACCTCACAAGACCATTTCAAATTCAAAGTTGCCAAATAATTTGGACTATCAGAAAACTACTGCTCTGTGGACTAAATCATGATATAGGCTTTATTTAAATATATGAGTACTATGGAAAAATGCCTTGTAACTTCATAAAGGAAGATTAGGAGCATGAGGAACAAGTCACATTATACCACCTCCTACATTACCCTCTCATTAGATTTGCCATTTGTGTGACTATAGACCAGGATAGGAGCCACTTTTACCAATGAGAATCAATAAGCAGGTGCGTTTGGGGGTTAATCCATTTTTAATGGAAGGTTCAGCAGAAAGTGAGGTCTTAAAAGGAGCCCTCTCCAAAGCTTTAAATATAGCATCACAGAGTGGTCTTGAATTTTTTATGGATGGATAGTAAAAGGTCACCGTGCATCATTCTGCCTGTAACTGTATATTTTTGGGATTATTGTGCACCTAATGTCACAAATTGCTGAAAAAGACTGTGACAGCTTTCTCTTATGTTTTCAGACTAGTGTTGTCACTTCGATACCAATACCTGCCTATAAGTCCCTCAATTCAATTCAATTCAATTCAATTCGATTTTATTTGTATAGCTCCAAATCAAAATACAAATCATTTCAAGGCACTTCACAAAAAAAAAACAAAAAAAACCCCAACAATTCCCTTATGAGCAGCACTTAGTGACAGTGGAGAGGAAAAACTCCCTTTAACGGAAGAAAAAACCTCCAGCAGAACCAGGCTCAGTTTGGGCGGCCATCTGCCTCGACCGGTTGGGGTGAGTGGATAGAGGAGAGAGAAAAGAACAGCAACAATAAACAACAAATAGACACTGCAGGTTGGTGGGACCAGTAACTGCACATCAGCGATATACAGCTCCAGGATCGGGGACACCTGCAGAAGGTACAGAGAGAGAGAGAGAGAGAGAGAGAGAGAGAGAGAGAGAGCACAAAGTTAGTGACATTCAGTGGTGGAATATACATGTGAGAGGGGAGGAAAGGGGAAGGGAAGGGAAGGCGGGTTAGGGTAGGGGAGCTCAGTGCACCGATGGAGAGTCCTCAGGCAGTCTAGGCCTATAGCAGCATAACTAAGGGATGGTTCAGGGTTACCTGAAGCCAGCCCTATACGCTTTGTCAAAAAGGAAGGTTTTAAGTCTAGCCTTAAAAGTACAGAGAGTGTCTGCCTGCCTGAACCCAGACTGGGAGCTGGTTCCACAGGAGAGGAGCTTGATAGCTAAAGGCTCTGCCTGTCATTCACAAGTAGACCTGCGATCTGAGAGCGAAGTGCTCTATTAGGATAATATGGTACTATGAGGTCTTTAAGGTATGAAGGAGCTTGATCATGAAGGGATTTGTGTGTGAGAACAAGGATTTTAACTTCTATTCTGTATTTTAGGGAGCCAATGAAGAGAAGCTAATATAGGAGAAATATGATCTGTCTTGCTAGTTCTTGTCAGGACTCTGGCTGCGGCATTCTGGATTAACTGGAGGCTTTTTATGGAGATACTGGGACATCCAGATAGTAATGAGTTACAGTAATCTAGCCTTGAGGTAACAAATGCATGGACTAGTTTTCTGCATCATTTTGAGACAGGAGCAATATTTTGGCAATATTGTGCAAGTGAAAGAAGGCAGTTCCAGAGATTTGTTTTATGTGTGAGTTAAAGGACATGTCCTGGTCAAAAATAACACCAAGGTTTTTCACAGTAGTGCTGGAGGCCAGGGCTATGCCATCTAAAGTAGCTATAATTTTAGAAAAGCTCTTTCTGAGGTTTTTAGGCCCAAATAGAATAACTTCTGTTTTCTCTGAATTTAAAAGTAAAGTTACTGGTCATCCAGGCCTTTATGTCAGTTAGACACACCTGATGTCTGGTTAACTGGATTGTGTTATCAGGTTTCATAGATAGGTACAGCTGAGTGTCATCTGCATAGCTGTGGTAATTAATAGAGTGCTTCCTAATAACATTGCCTAAAGGAAGCATGTACAAGGTGAACAGAATCGGTCCTAGCACAGAACCTTGTGGAACTCCATAATTAAATTTTGTGCGCGTGAAAGGTTCATCATGGACATGAATAGGATTGGAACCAATTTAATGTTGTTCCTCTGATACCAGTCACATGCTCTCTGTAATAAGATGCTGTGGTCAATAGTGTCAAATGCAGCACTAAGGTCTAGGAGGACAAGTATAGAAACAAGTCCATTATCAGAGGCTAAGAGAAGATCATTGGTGACTTTTAACAGTGCTGTTTCTGTACTATGATGTGCTCTAAATCCTGATTGAAAATCTTCAAATAGTTCATTCCTGTATAAGTGGTCTGATAGCTGCTTATCAACAGCTTTTTCAAGAATTTTAGAAAAAAATGGTAGGTTGGATATTGGTCTATAATTAGCCAAGACTCCTGGATCAAGACTAGGCTTTCTGAGTAAGGGTTTGATTACTGCAGTCTTAAAGGCCTGTGGTACGTAGCCTAATACTAGAGATAAATTTACCAAGTCTAATAAAGATGAGTTAATTAATGGCAGCGTGTCTGTAAGCAGTCTAGTTGGGATGGGGTCTAAGAGACACGTTGATGATTTAGATGAAGCAACTACTGATGTGAATTCAGAGAGATCTATGGGAGAGAAGCAGTCTAAACATAACTGAGGTCTTATAGATGATTCAAGAGCTACTGTAGTAGAAGATTAATTTATGGCAGCTATAGGAAGCATTTGATGAATTTTATCTCTAATAGTTGTGATTTTATTTGTAAAGAAACTCAAAGTCATCACTGCTGAGAGCTAAGGGAACACTGGGCTCAACAGAGCTGTGACTTTTTGTCAGCCTGGCTACAGTGCTGAAAAGAAACCTGGGATTGTTCTTATTTTCCTCTATTAGTGATGAATAGTATGCAGTTCTGGCTTTACGGAGAGCTTTTATTTATTTGTAATAGACTATTTTTCCAGGCTAGATAAAATTCTTCTAAATTTGTGGAACACCACTCCCTTTCCAGCCTTCATGATGCTGCTTTAAGGTACAAATATGTAAATTATACCATGGAGCTAATCTCCTCTGATTCACTAACTTCTTTTTCAGAGGGGACACAGTATCAAGCATTTCACGCAGTGAGGCTACAGCGCTGTCAACAACATGATCAATTTGGTAGGGAGTAGGATTGAGGCAAAATAGAAGGGTACTTGGCTAGTACCAGAATGTGTAGCGGTTAATGAATTGTTTAGAGAGTTTAGTTAGTTTTTAGGTGTGTTAGACTAAAGCTAGTCTGTTGCTAATCTGTAGATGAACTATATGGCACACACAGCACAACACACTTGCAATAGGAAGTGGAATCACTTACCCGGAAACCACTTACCATCGATAACACTACTGAGAAGATGGGATGGAAAAAAACTAAACCATTAGGAAAATTAATGGAATTACAGATGACAGAACATGGAATTTAATAAGCACAAAACAAAGAAACAAGATTTTGACAATGTCAGTGCTGTGGAGAATGTGAAAGGAGGCATTAACACAACAGGAGTGAATTATGTTGGTCACATTGGGTAGTTAACAGTTAAAAACTTAAATAAGACAGTTGCCTTTAATTTCCTCATCAAACTGTGATGGCAAAAAAGGTCACTAGTTACACATGGCATATGTCATATCTATGACATTCACTAATCGCTACAATGTCGCTCTTTAAATTATTTGTACAAGTCAGCACGTCAGTCAGTGAGATGCTTTGCCAAGTTGGATGTGTTGGTGCCGTTGGTTTGAAACATCTTTTACAGACGCACTTTGCAGTGTCCATAGGCTTGTCCTGACTGTCGGCTACTTCATCTCAGCAGCAGTAAAAAATAAAGAGAATTATTAATCATTAAGCCTATTAACTAATGTCAGATTTCAGAACATGTTGATTTTGTGAACTTGTTATGTAATTTGCTATGCACATAAAAGCAGTGTAGAAGGAGGTAGCAATGGATTTCATGGTGGAGATTAAATCCATAAGTAAGTTGAAAAGCAAATACTGTTGCTGCCTGTTCTGACTGTGAACACTGTGTTGTTATTACTGTCTTAGAAGTGTGTGGTTACAGCTCTATGGTGTGAATATTGTCAAACAAAGTTAGCTGACTTATCTGTACACTTGCACAGTAATCAGCGACTGTAACTGCTGAACTTTACTATTTTAGTTTTAGTAGAGATAAAATACTAAATCCGTGTAGTATTATAAAGCATTGCAATTATTATTCTTCGTTAACAAATGAAAGAAAACTTTTATATTTACAGTACACCTAAGGATAACTTTATGCCACATGGGAAATTAGAAAAGCATTGATAAGTTTCATGCAGTTTTTATGATGAAATTACACATATTGGCTGTGCAGCTACACAGAGAATTTATGGACACATTTATAGACAGTGAATCCAGGCATTGGGCAAACCCTCAATGACAGAAATCTCTACTTCCGTAGATGGATATACTTTTTTTTTTACAGAAAACCAGTTTCAGGTGAGAAGGTAAGATCAAAATGAAACTACATGACCACATTGCTCATATCAACCTAATATTCCATTAGAATGATGTTTTTAATCAACATGGATCAGTTCATACTGCTTATCAGATTAAAGATTCTGTGATTGAATGTTAAGTTTGCTATTTCGTTGACAGCACAAAGAAAGAGAGAGGAGAGTGATGGAAACAAGGGGAGAGAGCAGGGTTTAGTCACCAGATAGACCACTGGGACAGAGCATAAGGCCCTGTATAAATACCACATTCTCCTTGTGGGCTGAGCATCCTTAAAGCCTGATACTACAATTGCCCCTGTCAGCTACATAAGCAAACTAATGCCAAATTTCACTTTGTGCCACTGCTTTGATTACAAGCCATAGACAACGGAGAAGAGCACTTGCAGCTATGCCTTTGTTTTTTGTTGGGTTTTTTTGTTTTGTTTTGTTTGTTTTTCAGATTTTTATCATGAAAGCTGCCAGAGCATGAGAGAAAAAAAACAGCCGACATGTCCACTGTGCCTGGTGTGAAGCAAAGACCTGCAAGCACACAGCGCTGCCCGAGCCGCACAGCAACAGATATACAGCTCTTATTAATTAATCAAGATACTAGAAAGGTACTGCGATGCATTTCTTGTGTCAGCACACCGTGCAACACTATCTTAGACTCTGGTTGATATGTGGAATTGCTGTGACAGTCATATGAAATATTAACCACATGGAAAAAATTTTGCTACAATTAAAGGCATTTCACTGATTCGTGTGGTCTGTGCATTACATGCTCAGTGTGGTTTGACATCTGCTAAAGATCAGCCTCTCCGGTGACTTAATTAAGTTCTGAATTAAGTAACAGACAGAGTCAAGGGGAAAAAGAAATCTGATCCTGCATGGACAGACCAATGTCTCACAAAGCTAGAGACCTGCAAAGAATTGACAGCTATATATGTGATTGTGTGAGTTTGAAAAGGTCTCTTATGGATGAGGCATCAGTTAAATGCAAGGATGTTTTTTGTTGCATCATTGATTTGAAATATAACAATATCCAAAATACAGGCATTGTTACAAAGTTTGAGTTTTTTACATGTTGGCCTATATCTCAGTATAATCCTGCTTCAAGTCCTATTTCAGTGTGGTGCCATATGATTGATGGAGACAAGTTATCTATTTTGAGGCAGATAGAAACAAAGAGCCATACAGACATGCAGAAATACATGCACACAGCAGGCACAGAAGCTACTTTATTAGATTGATATACTATGCTGCTCGAGAGAGAGACAGGGAGAAGACTTGAAAATAAAAATTCCTAAATTTTTCACACCTAGGGTGAGCTCCATAAAATCTGTTTCAAACTGTGCCAGATTCAAAAGCCAAGATAATGTTGTCACTAAATTGCATGGGAGTTGTCAGGATTCCTCTCTCAGCCCCCATCATTTCCTGTCCAGCCACCAGATGTCCCTGGTCTTTTTTCTCACTTCCAGGCACCTGATTTACTACTCACCTGTTTCCTCAATGCTCACCGGCTCCTGTGTACTGTATATATTTCAGACCTCTTCCTTTTAATTCAGGTTTATCAGTTTATCATACTTACCCAGCCAAAGATTTTCAGCCATAGTTATCTGTTTTGCTTTTTTGATCTCTTGGTTTTGGATATCTTGCCTTTTTCTTTTTTTTTTTTTTTGGACTCTGCCTTTGTCTGTTTTTCTCCGGACTCTAAATTCTCCAGGCTGTTAGTTGGTTTAGCACCTCAGTTTGTCTTGACTTTTCTTCCAGATTGTCCTTGTCTGCTCTGAGTTCCACCTGGACTTTGTTTTTACCTTTATTAAATCCATCCCTCACTGCATTTGCCAGCCTGTCTTGTGTGTGTCTGCTATTAGGTTATGTCTGCCTGGTGTTTCTCACCACAAATTGTAATGGGGGGATTGTGAGTGTATGTGCGTTCTGGATGATTTTCAATGACTTTTTATGCCCTGACTTTGCCTCTAGCAATATCTGTAGGTCAAATCTTTACTTTAAACCAGCCAGGAAAGCTCTACACAAATGCGAACTTGGATTCTAATTCGATTTCTCTTATATAAAATATCCAAAACTATTCAAACATAAGCACAAATGTATTTTTATGTTTGCTTGAGTGCTTAAAGCCAAATAGGGAATCAGTCTTTATTTAGTTTGGATCACTCTTCTGAGGATGGTCATCCTCTGTGCATTGGTGGCATATCAAGGTGGGATGGTTAACAGTTGACCTGACTGGAAGAATCTACAGTGGGTGGGAGCAGCTCACACGCTCTCTCGCACACATGATGGATGTGTACAGGTGTGTGAATGCCATAGAAGTTTTAGAGCTGTAATTTAGTTTAATGACTCAGTGGCTTTTTGGTGGGATCCAGCGGGGGAAAGGAGGGCAAATTCAACCAGGGCTTCCATAATAGCAGTGCCATGGTCAGGCATGTGAAAGTGTAAGACTCCCCCCCCCCCCCCGCCTCTCTTCTTGGTAGAAAATAGTCTGCAGGACAGCTGTTGACAAACTGCCCTCTTACAATCCATTAGGGCTCATACCTGCATTTTGGAGAGGCTTGAGATACAATGCCTGTTGCATTTTCATCCTTTCATTCTGAGCTACAGCTTCTCATCGTTCTCACTTTAGCCATCCCAGCTTCCTGACACACTGCTGTAGTGGCTGGCAGACAGCACAGGAACAGCTGATTTAATAAAAGGATGCAGAGGTTGTATAGAAGCTCTCAAGTTGTGCTTTGGTTTAAAAGCTAATCAGTGTTATGTGTGAAATTAGCAGTTGTTATCCATAGGCCAGTCAATATTTATGGTTGGAGAATTACCACAATAAAGTGCCCATTGACAGGGTAGGATTTCAGAAATGCTGAGGTCATGAGTCTAAGTGCCTGCTGAGACTTGTATAAAGTGCATAATAATAGTCAAGATAAAAGTATGTGTGACCTCCTGTACAATTGAAAGGATCATAACCTTATTTTGGTGATATGCCTCAATTCAATAAAAACAAGACTGCACTTCTCATGTAACCTGAGCACAACATTACAGCTTAGTACAAAATATAACACCAAGATTACATCTTTCTCATTCAGATACATCAGCCAGACAAGACTTCAGACATTGTTAACAGGTACTGGGACCAGGGAAAGGAGTAATTAAAAAGCTCTTTAATTTAGCACCATACAATTGGATATTCACTTCAATTGGAAATATCAGCAGTGTAGGCAATGACAGCGCCATAAAACTAACCAATATTTTTTCTAAGTCTGTCAAGCTTTAACAATTAGGCACAGTATGCTGTTTACAGTTGTAATAGTGACAGATTTATCATTTGAAATTTACCGTAACTTTTGGTAAAGCCATCTTCATGTCAACACATTTTGCAAACTATCGCTGAAAAAATCTAACATAAGTTTGTTGGAAAACTCCATCTCTAGCTGACTTTTCTGTCTTGAATGGTATAAAAATGAAAAAAAACCAATATAATATGTATTATTATTAATTATAATAATTATGTATTATTATATATGTATTATAACATGTATTAAAAAGGCTAAAGCAACACATCACAGGAAAAATGTCAACATCCTAAACAGTGGAATATCTGTAAAGAAGATATAGAAATTATGTAACAGAATAGTTTTATTCTTTTTGTTTTTGGCTGCAATAATCTCATGTGCCAGATGGTTTTCTACACAGAACCATCTGAGAGGGCCATTTTGAAAGGGCAGAGACTCAAACCATTACTTGGCAGGTGATTGGGTAAGACATCTTCTTGCTGTCTTCATCCTAGGCCATCATGAGGCCTTATAGGATGCTGATGGGTTTGCCCCATTGGATTCATATGGATCCAGCAGCTGTGCAAGGTAAGGGCTACAAGGCACTAATGTCACAGCATTATTACAGTATTTATACAATATAAGCAATTGTAATAACATGATGTTTTTCAAAATTAAATGCAGTTCAGAAGTTTACTATAGAGATACATAGGTTACTTAAACAATGTGATGTAGACCTACGTTTACTGTATTGTATATTTATCCTTAGAATTTCAGTTTCACAATTCCTTAGACTCAATTTTTCACATTTACATGACATTTAAAAGCTGTGATAATAAGGCAAATTGATTAATTTAGCAGATGCCTTTCTGGTAAATTTTACCAAAATCCAGTAAAGGGGGGGTAGAAAATTCTACTTAAATGTAACAGTGGCAACAAGTGTTAGACTAGCTCTCTCCACAGTATGTGATGTTCACAACAGGATTTTTCCATATAGTAACTTGTAACTAGATATGCTTACAATAACATAGTTAGCTAATGATATGCTAAAGTAATACTACTACTTACCAAGAAATGAAAACATTTGTGGATTATGGAGAGCACATTAACTAATTAATTAACACTTTTTCTCTTGTATTTTTAGTTTTAAAAAGTGAATTAAAAAGACACCACCCTCCAAGCCATCCTAGTAAAGCCCCATGATCTCTGTTTCAGTGCCCATGATGCCTTGTTGATGTCTACTAAGCTGTGATTAGACACTTGCTGATGTATAGAGACATTTAAAGTGGCATTCTATTTTGTGACTAAAAAGGGCAACATGTACCGAGAAAATAACAGGGAACCCATGACTGATCCCTGAGGGACACCACAAAAATTATATTGTTTACTGTCTCAAAGAGTGAACTGAAGTCGCCAGAAGAGTTAAAACTGACTAACAAAAACTTTTTTAGCTATGGAACCCAGAACATAAATCACAAAAAATACTGAGGGCATAACCTCATCTCCTTAATAGCAACATCACTCAGAAAACCACTAATGGTGCAACATGAAAAACATGGTTTGATCATTTTTGCAGTTAGACATCGATGTAGACGGTTGTTATCATGTAAATACAATCTCCTGTCACTGCAGTCAGCTCTTTGCAGATTTTAAGGGCCAAGTGTTGTTAGTTCTTTACTGTACCTGTCAAATGTTACACTAACTGTAGTCTCATATACAGAGAAAAGGGTGGAGGTAAAAGGATACAGATGTGTTCCTTTGCTTGTGTGTTTGTGTGTGGGTGAAGATGGCGAGCACAACAAGAATGTGACTCTGGTCTTCCCTGAAGATTCATAGTTGTGGTTTTAAGTGCTCCATTGTTTACGACGGATTTAGTTCTGTCACTGCAATAATCATGGCTAATGGGAATGCGGTCTCTTTCTCAGCTTCAGTTGCTGTGTTACTCCCGACACCCTCATTCCTGTCATGTGTTTGTATTTCCTAAAAAAATTATCAGTTTTCTTCACAGTGCTGAGCTTCAGCAGCCCAAACTAACAAAAGGTAACTATTTTTCCTCCAGGTGGCATTTTGGATTTTTCATCTTCTGTCAAAATTATATGTATATTAGTTATTTGATTGTTGTTAATTTTAGTCTTGTGTTAGGCAACAAAAATGGAAGGAAACAGTCAATGAAATTTTTGTCACATTTTCAATTATGTCAAGCATTTTGAGGCCACCAGTGTTTCCATGGTTGCAGACATTGTTCTTGCCTGTCGCAAGGGTTACTTGAAAAGGCGCTGTTTGTTCTCACACACAGTGTCCATGTCACTCAGCTCTGCAGCATTACAGCAGACTGACTCTCCTTAATACATCTAATCATTTTCAAGCTCTGGCTGTTTGAACAGACCTGTTCACTCTAATCTAATCCAGCCTCTAACGTGTAGTCATTCCTGTTTATGTGGTGTTACCACGGCTACCTGCTCTCTCCGCAGAAGAAGCTGGATTCACTCAATTTTTTACCATAATACATCATCTGAGTTCATTATGAGAGAAGCTAAAACACTTGATAATATTTAAAACAGTTTTTAGTAGCTAAAATCTCGAAGGTGATTTAGATGGACTGCCAAGTTTACTCATTCCTTCCTTGCAAGTAGGATCTCAGCATCCTACTCAGCATCCATAGCACTTTCAAATAACTCACCTGACACTGAAAGATTTTTCTTAATAGCAGTAATGTCAACTTCTGAAGAGATATTTCTGCTGCAGAGCATACTGTTTTAGTAATCAGGAGCCATCATTTGATTCCAGACACACGGTGCTAAGTAAGACTTTAAAGTATAAGAATAAATTGTGTTTTCCATTTGTCTGTTTACTTGTTATCATTCAGTTTTAATTTGCAAAGAATGTAACTGGACACAATATTCAACTTTGTCAGATTAAAGTCCTTGTGGTAAATATCCTGATACTGTAGCTCAGATTTGAGCAATGGCAGAGAAAAGATAGGTGTGAAATCTGCAGACCATGTATTGCTTCACATATCTAATTTATCGGCTATTCCACTACAAATGTAATAAATGTATATGCATTCTATTGTAAGTGAATATATTAGTAAAGTAAAGGTTATGTAGCACTAGCTTGTGCATTGATAGAAATATCTTTGTCAGAAGTAGCAGTGCTAGTAGTGTTAGTACTGATACTAACCAGGACACTTTACCACATGGGCTCATTGTTATTATCTACCTTCACCTGCTCGCAATCAGTCACTGTAATGAATCCCAAATCTTTTGAAATCATGTCTACAAAATGGCACACTATTTAACTTCCCATTTGGAAACTGGTGAAGGGAAACACATGCGGATGCCCTGGGTGTAATGTGGAAATAACAGGGCGTGAATTTCCTCTCTCTTCACAGCCTCTAAACCAGCTGACACTAACTAATTGACTTGCAGTACAGCTTCATAAAACTAAAAGCAGGAAGAGCCATCTAGCCGACTCATTACATAGGCCTAATCCTTTATAGTTAATTAACTTCTTTCTCTGTGTCAAACAAGAGGAAATTTATAATGCTGTCATGTCTGGCAATCCCTCTCCCTTGCCTATCCACCTGTTAGATCTGAGGGAATATTTTGAAGTGGATATTGGCAGAAAAACATACAGATGGACCAAATTCACTGTTAACATTTGCTGAAACATTTACATTGTGGTGGATCACTAAAATGTTTAACAGCCTTACAGTACAAGTTGAAGTACCAATAATATCAATGTTCTGATTATCTTCGTCGTAATGAGGGCTTTACTGAAAATGGCAGCCTCTAGGGGCTGGTAATGGAGTCTTAGAATAATGGGTCCTTTTTTATTCACTGCTTTTATTGACACTCTGCAGTAAAATGTGATACCACCTGGTTGAGTGTAGAAAAAAATCACACCGAAATATAAAATGGTGTTACTTAAAATAATTACTTATTATTGTACTGCTGTGTATTTGCCAACAAGGTATGATCATGTATCTAATAAAGTTATAAGCATAAAGTACCAACCACTGTAAATTCCAATTTTCTTTTTTTATCAATATCCTTAATGTTCCTAAATAAGGACTAGACAAGACATGTAGTTACACAATTCATCCAAAATTGATGAATTATTTGGTTTAGTTTTTGGAAATGTCTCATCAGTGGTGGCAACTGCATCAAAATGAAGCATTATTTAGCACTAGATTTGAGATGCTTTATACTGAAGGAGTCATAGTTTATTCCTCTAATTAGGCTTGTCCAGATGATTTTATTATATTTGGTGATGATGATGAATGATGATTGAACCAGTAGAATCTTATGTTCCTTTCTTTCTAGACTGAAAGAAATCTAGATCTTATTTGTGCTTATTTGTTCAGTAGTGTAATATGAAGCTGTAATTAATTAAATGACAGCACAGTTCAACTGAACCACACAAACTGATACTGATACTAACCAGGACACTTTAAGAAAAAGCATTGAAATAACCACATTACCCAGTGGTACAAGACATGGACAACTTCACTATTAATGTTCATCTCTCTCTTTTCTTCTAGGCCATGGAACCAAAGGGGTGTTTGAACTGCTGGCAGGCTGGAGGAGAACAAGAGAAAATCTTCCTTTCAAGGAACGTGTGGCAGACGCTTTTGCTGATGTGATGGTGTGCTACACCATGACTAGCTCACTTTACATTATTACCTTTGGCATGGGAGCTAGCCCTTTTACCAACATTGAATCTGTAAAAATTTTCTGCCAGAGCATGTGTGTTGCCATACTGGTCAACTATTTCTATGTTTTCTCTTTCTACGGCTCTTGCCTGGTGTTTGCTGGACAGCTGGAGCAGAACCGCTACCACAGTGTATTCTGTTGTAAAATCCCCTCAGTGGAGTATCTGGACCGCCAGCCCACATGGTTTAAAACCATGATGAGTGATGGCCATGACTTGTCCACACACCACGACAGTGTCCCCTACCAGAATCACTTCATCCAGCACTTCCTGCGAGAGCACTACACAGAGTGGATTACCAACACTTATGTCAAACCCTTTGTTGTCATTCTGTATCTCATCTACGCCTCTTTCTCATTCATGGGATGTTTACAAATCAGTGATGGATCAAACATTGTGAACCTGCTGGCTAGCAACTCTCCAAGTGTTTCATATGCTCTGACCCAGCAGAAATACTTCAGTAACTACAGCCCTGTGATCGGGTTTTACATTTATGAGCCCATCGAGTACTGGAACTCCACAGTGCAGGAGCACCTGAAGACTCTGAGTCATGGATTCAACAAGATCTCCTGGATGGACAACTTTTTCCACTATCTACGGGTGGTGAATGTGAGTGCTTCAACCAAGAGCGACTTCATCACTATTCTCAAGGGGTCCTTCCTACGCAGCCCAGAATACCAGCACTTCACCGAGGACATCATATTCTCCAAGAACCGTGAGACAGATGAGTACGATATTATTGCCTCACGGATGTACTTGGTGGCGCGAACAACGGAGAAGAAACGTGAGGAGGTGGTAGAGCTTCTAGAAAAGCTTCGTCCATTGATGCTAATAAATAGCATTAAGTTCATTGCCTTCAATCCCACGTTTGTGTTCATGGACCGCTACAGTTCCTCTGTCATCTCGCCCATTCTGACCTCAGGCTTCAGTGTACTGACTATACTCATTCTCACTTTCTTTCTGGTCCTCAACCCCTTGGGGAACTTCTGGCTCATCCTCACTGTTACATCTGTGGAGCTTGGTGTCTTGGGTTTGATGACCCTCTGGAATGTTGGCATGGACAGCATCTCAATCCTGTGCCTTATTTACACCCTCAACTTTGCCATGGATCACTGTGCACCACACCTGTACACTTTTGTGCTAGCCACCGAGCACACTAGGACTCAGTGCATCAAGTTGGCACTGGAGGAGCACGGGGCTGCCATCCTGCAGAACACATCCTGCTTTGTGATTGGAATCATGCCCCTGGTGTTTGTGCCTTCCAATCTGACCTACACACTGTTCAAGTGCTCCCTCCTCACTGCGGGCTGCACTGTGCTGCACTGCTTTGTCATCCTGCCCGTCTTCCTGACCTTCTTCCCGCCATCCAAAAAGAGACACAAGAAAAAGAAACGAGCCAAGCGGAAAGAGCGGGAGAGGGAGCGGGAACGGGAGAGGGAAAGGGAAAGGGAGGAGATTGAGTGCATCGAAGTCAGAGAGAATCCTGATCATGTGACAAATGTCTGAGTATGTAGTTTTAGCAGTGAGTATCAGTAGGTATTCATCTGTTATTGGTCCATGAGAGGTGTTCTCCAATGGTGAGTTGCCTCTATAGGTGCAGGGGAGTCAGAAACGTCCATGGAAGAGTGGGCACTAATCCCTCCCAACCAATAGCAGCTAACCTGACCAGAGTAGAGTGCAGCCCCACTGGTCAGTCATTCAGTCCTTCAGTCTGGACAGTGTATCTCATTTGCACAATCTGCAACATGCTTGTGGTTCTAAAGCTCTTTCCCACCTGTTTGGTATATAAAAAACGAGTAAATTGCCAGAACTTATGCTTGCTAAATCTGGCAGTAAAGTCTAATGACACAATATGTTAGTTCTTTTAAATATAAGCAATTCTATGTGCATCTCTTGGGAGGAGCATAGCAGTCTGTTAAGCCAAGGACACTCAGACAGGTTGGTGAAAGTGCTTGGGATTGATAATGGAAAAGGGTCCTACTGTGCAGAGAAAGACTGCACACACACCTTCTTCCATTGATAACAGCAAATGAAACAAACCCAAATTCTGTGGAAAGAGAGTAAATGTGGACCGAAAGCACAGCACATGCTTTTCTGTAACATTAAAACTGGCTGAACAGCTGAACTGGGCAGATGGCATACACTGTGTCCATTATGAAGAATTATCTTGCACATCGCATCGTGTGAATAGGACTGTCAAGGTTTATATAAGCAGGAGGCAAATATTCCTGCTTTATTCCAGAGGTCATATAAGGTCTCAGGCAATGACAAAATGGAACTGCCAGGAGCTGCAGCATTTGAAGAGAAAGTGAGAAGTGACTGTTGTGCAGCAGTATTTGAAAAGGGAGTAAGCCTGATTCTTAGCATATGACTTAAGTAAATCCTAAACTGCTTTTGCACCAGGCCAGTAAAACCAAAAGTGAAGAGTGTCTCCAAGGCTTGACTTTCTAGTAGGTTCATAACAATGAAATGTTTGAGAGAGTTTGTGAGAGCATGCATGTGTCCGTGATCCACTTACAAAAGATCACTGGCATGAGACTGGTAATTCCAATGTGTGATTCAGTACTATCAGTGGTGCCAAATAGTGTACAGCAACTTTGTTTGGCAGATTTCTATAAAAAACAACAAAAAAAAAACAAACAAATCTCTATAAGACTGAACGTCATCTAAATCAGCCATCAATGGTGGATTATTCTCGCTAATTTCAATTATTGCTTTTGAGTATTGTTTAGGTTTGTGAAGCAAATTATAAAGCAGGCTTTAAATTAAACAGTGAGGCACTTTTTGTACAGTACACTGAATCTGAATAGGGTGGAAAACTAGTGAAATTAAATTTTCCCAGTTTTGTTAAAGATGTAAAAAAAACACTATTTGTAATCACACACAAAAAATCACAGAGAGGCATGTCATTCACTCCATCTGTCTAGACAGCGTTAGTTATTTAATGTGCTTCATTGTAATACTTAAGTTTTTATTAGCCTTAAAGCTGCATTAATCAATATTTTTATGTTGACAGCTGATCAAGTGTAAAGTGAAGGGAGTAGTTATAGTAACAAGTTCAAAGATTATCACCCAAGTTTGCAGTTCCACTAAATTCTGCAGAACTGTGTGGTACCTTGGTTTTGAGTTTACAGCCTGCAACTTATTAGGCAGCATGATCCTTGGAAGCTTTTTATCAGAGCCTCTTTCTACTATGTGCCCAGCACTGAACGGCAGAGGAACAAAGTTAGAAATTAGATGGTAAACACAGTGGAGCAGTTAGCAGCTAAATCTTGTTTCATAAGAAAAAAGAGCTTCTTTTGTAGAAAAAACCTCAGTGAGAAAAGTATTTGGGTTACATAAGCCATTGAAACAGTGGCAAGACTTGTGTTTTCTTTGGAGACCCTTGTAAAAGTGAAGATGAAGGCCATAATCATCACCTTGAGGTGTGGAGCTATTCTTGTCCCGGTAGTAATTATTTTCCTGCTCTATAATTTAAAAAAAAAGAATCTGCCTCTAAATATCACTCTTCAATATTCAGTCTTAGAAATCCAAAACAGCTGTCATCTCCCATAGGTTAAAGTCAATATCTATGTCTGCTAAGGCCTGATAAAAATCTCTGCTGCTGTCCCAAGACAAATACACTCAAGGTCAGCAAGCCCAATAGATTCCAATCTCCCACTGACCTTCGGCAGGCAGAGCTCAGCTGGAAGCTTGTGATAGAGAGGCCCCGTATGTGAGCAGATGTGGCTGATTGCAGAACAGTCAATACGTTATTAGGGGACTGGTTAGTGCCTAAAATGCTGTTACTGAGGGGACACTGCTGTGGGGATTTTTTGGGCTGCCACCAAGAAAGTGAATGGTTTTCACACAGGACAGCTGGAGGGAGTTAAAATGTTTACAGTGGAACAAATATAAGTGAGGAACATTGAAATTGGAGAAATGTGTGCGAGCATTCATGAAAAATCACTACTTATGAAAAAGGCAATTATACCCCCTGCTTGTGTGAATCAATATCAATAAATGAGGAAATTAGAGACAAAAGTAAAGATATTTGTTTGCTTGTCATACCTTACAATGAATACATTTCCTGCTTTTATGGATGAAGTAATACCTAAGTGTTGAATTACCAATAAGAATTGTATTTGAACCATCAACCAGACTTTGCCCTATTTAGAAATGTTTTTGTTCTACCTATAGCAGCTGGAGTGAATGGCACATTATGTAAAAGCCATGTCATGTATGTAAAGCAAGAAAGCATGAAGTGTTTGAAAAATGGGAAAGAAATGCAAATCTTAAATAATTTACTTCCCAAAATGGACTGTGTTTGCATGGCATTATATTGTATGTATGCATGTATTTAATTTATCTGTATGATGTCTGCATATTTTTTTTAATTTCTGCTACACTGTACTAACTTATGTTTGTTGTTTTAATGCATATTCTGTAAAATCATGTGCTCCAAATGAACAAAATAAGTCATATATCTTCCAAAACAAAAGCCAGATGATATTTCATTTATAAAATACCTGTAAATTACTCTTTTTATATTTCTAAGAAAAACATACTACAGAAAGATTTTTAATGACAGAAATTTTCTTAAAAAAATAAAAAGGGAAAAAAAGTTTAACACAGTAGGCCAGTAATAAACAGTGGAATGTTATAAGTATACTAAATCTTATTCCTCGCACACGTCAGTGTTAATGTTTGTTGATGATTCATGTTTTTATATGAGAAACTTTGGTCACCATTTTATTGTTTGTGTGCCCTGATTCCTCTATAACCTCTAGGTCATCATCAGATATACTCATTATTTATCATTTTTTATTTTAAAAAACAGAGTGGTCTATCTGGCTTTGTAACCATTACATTTAATGAAACCATAGGGTAGATATTTACAGAATATAAATGTAATCTCCCATTTACATCATGAAATATATTAGACTGTCTGTCTGCTCTATGGCGGATAAAGCTTAGCAGCAAAAATATCAGTATTCTTAACTCTTCAGGAACTTAATTACTAGATAATTTGTGTCCTCTTACTGTTTGCTGATTAGGAAACTATTGCCTAGCAAGACTTTCTTACAATTAGCATCATGCCCAGTCTGTCAGATTAGGCTATTGTGTATTGTAATAGTATCATTATAAATGATTAGATATTAGTGTCCTATGGCAAGGCAGTGAGGCTGACCAGTGGTTTACCAAAGCAGCATGTAACGCACAGTAATTAAAATACATCTTTATGGTGTTTTCAGTCTTTGATGAAAACCCGGCTTAAGGCACTTTTTTGTTGCTATTGTCAAGAAAAGACCAAAATCAGTGGCTTGACTGTCAGTACTTTCCGATACCCCAGACCTATTGGTTCCCATGTTTAGATTACATTGATTCCTGGGGCCCTACAGCAAATGTTAATTTTTAAAAACAGGAAACTATATGTGTGTCCTTTTACCAAAAGGCTGAATAACTTTGAAAATCAGCTGTTCCCTGTAGTTAAAAAAAACATATTTCACAGGAGTAAATGGAGCACTTCCAGGACCATTGGTCTGTACTTTAGTGTAATGCTCATATATGGCATTAGTTCCAAAACAATGCATTGATGATTTTGGTCCTTTCTTGGTATTTGTAGAAAATAAGATACAGAGCCAGCCTAATCTTTAAAAAATAAACATGCCTTGTGTACATTGTAACTAAATTTCAAGAGGTACAAGATCTGGTAGCTGACATGAATCCTGCTCCAAAAAGTAACACTGTCAGTGTATTTATCCATATTTATATTTTTCTACGCTCAAATATACAGTAGCTTGATACCAATACATATGATGTAAATTTAAGTTGCTTTAGTCACATCATGCACCTGCTTTATTATCATGTGAAAACTCACTTGCATCCATAAATGCAGCATTTCTTCTCCATAACATAGTCATGTTGCCTCAGAATCTTTTTGTTCACTAACCAGTAGCAAATGAGGACAAATTTAATAGAAACATGAAGTCACTTTTGGTGGTATTTTAAAATCCAGTGTTTAGGCAGGTACTGTGAGTCAGACAAAGCCCGTTGACCATGCACCAGCACATTTTCAGTTTCTACAGCCAGGGACAGCACAATATTTCCACAATACAGGGCAATAAAATTATGCAGTCACCACTTCTCTTGTTGAATAATCTACAAAGCAAAATCTGTATCAACAACAGCCTCAGAGGACAAATTACTGTTTTATTGTAACTCATCTATCTTGTATGTCAACTAACTAAGCCACAAAATAGGCTCATGTTCCCCTCATTCATCAGACCTGTTATTTAATGCCATCTAGTTCAGCATTTTTTAATACTGTGCAGAACTTTATAAGCTTTACAAGCTCTGTCTATCTCTTGAGTAATGCTGGTCAGTTTAACTTTGCTGATGTCTGAGCCTTATATACACTATACCACCTAATTTAGAAAGGTACATATGCAAAGTGGTTATTATGAATGGCTCAGTGAGTTTTATAGACATGGTCAATCCCCCTCAAATCATAGAATACATAACTTTGTGCATTTTGGAAAAACAGAAAAGCTGCTTTAGTAAGTAAACACTTGAGTCTAATCATGTGGGAACGTGTTTTAGTCCTTCTAAATCCTAATTTTTGTCAATAACAGGAAAAGTTCAATCCAATCTTTTAAATACATACATGATAGTGGAGTGTTGCCAGTGATTTTGTTCCCCATTGGTTTTATGATTCGAAAAAGTCCTGGGAGTTAGAATGTTTTTTGAAATATTACAGTTTTGCTCTTTGTAGACCGATGAAATCAAATAACACTACACATTTTAGCACTGTTTCATTTGCATTACACAAAGTAGCTAGAACATAATTATTACTCATGGTAATGTAGTGGGGTGAGTGTCTATGTTAGGAGAATATCGCCTTAGGTTCGCAGAATTGACTACAACATTCTCTGGAGCGAGAAGGTGTAACTTCAGCTGAACAGTGGTTATCATGTAGACAAGTGATATATGCAGGATCACTTTGAATACTAAAATAAAGCAGTGCCAGTAGCACAAGCTAAAGGTACTGAGTAATGTCAGTTACTCAATAACATCTGTAGCTGAAGTTTGCTTTGGGAGTCATGGTCATGATTTGACTTTGTGTACCTAAGAAGAATGGTCTCTCAAACTGGGTGGTATTCCTCTTAAGTATGTGCTCTTCATATAATCATTGCCTCACACATACTGGACACACGCACAAGATGTTGGTATCTTTAAGGTGGAGTGTTTTGTGTTGTGACTGATCTTTTAATGTAACGTTCATCTTCAGAACCAGGTGCGATAAAGATACACTGTGAAGAGACGAGGCTAGTTTTTTTGTGTGGCGTGTGAGTAGCTGTGTGGAAATGTCTTGTTTTTGATATTGTTAGAAAAAAGCTCTTCATTGTTAATGTAGTACTCATTACTGCTCAGCTTACAACAATCACATGAAGCTGTACTTAAGTTGTTGCTATGACACTGAAAGAAAAGTGTGCATGCTTGTGCCCAGAAATTATGGTTCACGTGCTAAAATGTTGCTAACATTGTAATCCTCTTCTCCTCACCCCCACTCATCATTAACATTCCCTTATCTTATGTAAATGCTAATGTCACAGCTTTGCATGACTTCGTATTGTGCACAAACACGTCGCCGAGGTACACTGTTCAGAGAACAGGAAATCGCCAGTCTTTGTGTTGCTTGCTTTTCTGGTTGCCTTCTAAGGAGCTGGCAGAGCTTGAACTCTGTTTTGCTAGTCTGTGCCTCTTACCAAACAGCAGGAAGAATTTACCTCATTTGACTGCAGTGACAGAGAGGAGGGAAAAGAGGGAGGCAATGATGAAAGAAGTGTTAGGGGGAGGAAGAGATAAGTTAAAGGCTGCCAGCAAAACAGGAGGTAAGCCCTCATTTGAATTTGAGAAGATTTCAGCAGCAGGGATGATGGGAAGTTTTGCAGTGAAGGGGGATGTCGAATGAGTGCGGTACTGCAAGAAATGTTGCTGCCCTTTGCTGATGTAATGACTCTTACTGACTTAATTTATTTGAAGGGTGTGGAAAGTTGCTGTCAGTTGTAACAAATACAGATCTGCTTGTTTTGGAAGAACGTCACCCTCGTGAAAAGGGTAGATTTTACCACTTCTGTCAAGACAATGGCATTCTTACTGTTTTGAGTCAAGTTAACTTTCCTCAGAAGAAAAGGATATTACTCGTATTAGTTTTCAGAAGAAACATTTTAACAGGGTACTGCAGTACATTACTGCTTTACATGCATAAAGTTAGGGGATTTGGCACAAATATTGTAAAAAGAATGGTATAAAAACATCCTAACTTTTAGGTGCAGGGTTGAATTATCCCACAAGTTTTCCTGGCACAAAAATGCCTTGTTAGCTTCTATTGTGAATCTGAACACTCTACACACACTTAGAAACAAACCAACATTTTCATGCTGGGATCATGGCCCACCATTAGTTTGCAGTATAGCGCTTAGTGTGTGAGAATTTGATTATGGGAAATGCAATACTTCAACATAACATCAAGTGAAGCATTAAAGGGCTTGAAAGTTTAGTGTCTTGTGAAATGGCTGGAGCGCCCTTTAAAAGTCTGCATGTGGAACTGCCATTTCATTTCAGTCTCATTCTTTCAAAACCAGCAGTAGAGGAAATAGACTGGTGTGAGTCTAGGCTTTATACTGCATGGCACTGGAGGTTTTACTGTACACAGCAACATCATAGCTGCTTTTTATAATCCCCCTAATGTTTTACTTCCTGAGCTGATGGCGACTGGCAGCAGGAGTGGCTGCTGTTTTGTTGTGCTCTGTTGCAGTGTTATTGCGCCAAGCTGCCTTGGACGTGGATATTTTTGGCTCCTACCTTGTCTTAATCCTGTCGTGATTCTCCAGTGGATTATTCATGCATCCTCTCTCCTCTTCTTCCCCTCTCACAGCACCTCCTCTCTTTCTCACCTCCTCTCCCCTTTCTTGTTTTACACATCACCATCCTCCCCTCCTGTGCACCTTCCTTTAACACCACCACCGCTCTTCCTCCTTTATGTCTTTATCATCATTATTGTGCCTGCATGGTCCCAGCTTTAAAATGTGCTCCCCCATTGTGTGGCTCATTTGTACAGTTTATTCATTTATTAGGTTATATAATATATCTGCAGTTCCCCCTGTACCCCGCAGATATATGAATAAATAAATAAATAAATATGAAATCAATAATCTAGTTAAAGCCACTGCCTACCTTTTAATGTATCCCTCCATTCTCTCCCCCTCATTTAAATTGCTTTTCTCCACAATTTATTGAAGTAATCTGAATTCACTGGTATAGGCTGCTGTGGTAATTACTTCCATAGAATTTTCTCGTTTCTCCTTCATTTTCTCCATCCCTACCTAAAGAAAGAAGCTGAAGAATTTTGACAATGAGCAGTGCTGAGAAGTATATGAAGATATATAGAGTATATATATATTTCACTAGAGCCTGAAAGTCTATTAGCCTTTGCTGAACAAGAAAACTGTGAGAGTATGCTGTGAAATCTATATTATTTTATTTATAGGTTGCAATATCACTGTGTAATGTTGCTAAGACATGATGGAATCATGATAGAAACTTGATGGCTGTGCAGTGAGTGAAAACAGTGTTCAGGCTCAGTTGGATATTCATGGAACTAATTCTGTATCTTTGTTTATCTTAAAGAGTATGCACAGATATTAGAGCTCCCTTAGTCATTTTGATATCAGAGTAGGTCCACACTAAGCCAGCTAAATTCCGGCCCTGTCCAGAGTAATGGTATGTCTATACAAGAGGTGTTCACATTTTCCAGGCATCCCTTTCATGTGCATCTGAAAGAATAAATACACCTCTGGTTTCATAAATATAGAACAGCTGTACACTAGGCATATTTCACTTGCACTATATGGGTGATGCAAAGCCCAGTTTTATGTTTTAATTATACATGCGCTATATAGTGACTCTGTGTTGGGATCTGAGTACTGCCAAAACACACATACACTCAATAAGGTGTCTGAACACATCATGTGTAGGCTCACGCTGAGGAAAGAAGCTACCCCTCTGCAAACATGCTGCTTTCCCTACACAGGTCTTCATGGCTGTTGTGTGTTTTACTGTATAGATGATGTAGAAAAAAATGACAAACCTATGTAAGACTTTTTGTTGCCTCTACACATTTTTGAGATTACCCATTTATAATGATTGTCAAATGCTGTGTTAAGCAGATTTTGTCAAAGAACTTTAAAGTTGTAATTAGATGCGTCAACACAGCAAAGCAGGAGTTAAAGTTTATATGATTTCCAGGCAGCATTTTTTTTTTTTTTTTTTGAAAAATATGTAGATGGACAAAATGCACAAAATAAAGTTAATCATATAGTCAGTTAATCATATGTGCAAGTCCTATTGATGGAATTTATTTGTGATAAAGAACAGGCCAGGGTACAACTTGTGCTCTAACAATCAAAGAATAATTGTAGAATTACCTGGCTAGTATAACAGTGACATGACAAACTAAATTCCCCGCTTTTATTTTGAAAGCCATGCATATGTAGGAAAACCTACTTCAAAATATCATCACAACTGTGTTCCAGGACAATTGGACAATTTATCAGTACCTCATGTTGCTTTCACATTTCAACACAGTTTTGAAGCTGGCTTAGTGTGGACTTCTGTCGAATGACTACAATAGTGTTGATTTGCTGGCAAGCTGCTTCACTGGTCTACTGTCTGGAGAAATCAAGAGTCTAGTGCTGCAATGTTTTACATTATTTATCAAACAAAAATGCTCAACTTTTCTCACTTTACTGCTGATTCACTGCTTTTCTATGCTTTATTCAATAGTAAATTGAATATATTTCAATTTGGAACAAGCAGTTTGGGTAAAATAATAGTTGCAGGCCTAAATCAGCATACTGTATGTCACTACCAGGTCTATAATGATATAGGAATAGCACAAAAAAGATCAAATAGAAGTAGAATGTCCTTTTATGCAGTGTGATATCAAATATGCTAATATTTATAGTTACACAGATTAACCTCAACCAATATTTCAGCATGTATTGGTCCTTTGACAGAATTTCAACAAGGTAGTCACTTATGTTCTTACACAAATACGCACATTATCTAATAAGGAATAAATAAAAGCAAATACATCATGGAAGCTTGTGCATATGTTTGTGATGTGTGTGACTCCTGTTGCAGTTGTACACTCATGAACTCTACTTTCCTCTCAGATGTCGACATCAGCTGTGTGAAATAACACAAACCTTCACGGCAGCAGCAAATGAACAAGCAGTCTTCCATAATTGCAGACCGCAGCTTTTCGCAGTGACTGAGCAGCCAAGTGCATCGTCTTTACTGTAACTGCCCAATTTTTCAATTCTGGCAGTGACAGCCAAATAAAAATGCTCTGGACATATACATGGATGTGAATAGAGTTTGAGGACAGACTGGAATAACGTACATTTCTGGTAGCGGGGAGCTGAACACCACTGATCAGAACTAGAACCATAGTGGGTCGATGATGTATGGAAATGTCTCAGTTTCTTAGAAGACGTATGCTGTTGAATGCTCTGAATATTTTAAATGTAAACTTTTCTACTGCCTGCTATGTTGAGCTGTAAATAGTATGCATATGGACTTTTTTACTTGACAGAAAAAACATGATTTTCATTAAAAATGCTTTTGTCTATGAACCACTTGTTTCTGTTGTCTATTTACTGTCTATTTAATTTCAGTTTTCAGTAGATGTAGATGCCACAAACACATAGTGTCCATATAGCTTATTTCTTCTTGACATCCTAAATTAATTGTTTCATTATCTTGAGATATTAGACTGTTTTTAATCACAATTACTGAGTTTAAACATGAAGATTTTATTTTTTGTCAACATAACTTCAATATTTTCTGTTGACTTTTTAATTGAATTTAATTCAATTAAATGTTATTCGTATAGTGCCAAATCACAATAAAATCATCTCAATGCATTTTATAAGAAACCCAAACCCAAATCCCTTCTGGACTGATATTTCAGGGGTTACTAATATATCACAATGTGATAAAGATGTGAGGTAGAATTTGTTAGAAATTTAAATACAGTCAGCTCCTCTAACTTTGGAGTGTATTTTAAAAGTTTTGGGGAGGGTTTCATTTGATTTCTTTTACATTTTTTATCCTCATTTGCCTTCAGGGCACAAAGGTACATTAATTTGTATGAAAACTCTGTGCTGTCAAGGAGGAAAAGCAATTTATAACGGTGATCAAAAATATAAATATATGTCACCTTTAGTTTACTGATGGTGAAGTTACATTACTCTTTCCATGATATTTATGAGGATATTCAGCAAATAACAAAAAAGTATGACAGTCACATCTCTATGTTTCTGACCTCATCCTCTAACAGCTGCAGGTAACCTTGGTCCAGCAGGATCCTGGAGTTTTCATAATATTGAGTGATGCCCAAGTTCAGCTTCTACAATCTGTGACTGTGTGTTACAGCTGTTCTACACTGCAACCAATGCAAATGTCCTAAATAATCCCCTGTTCACAAGGAATAACATTTGTCACCTAAACATAAGTGAAGTGAAGTAAAACTTCGGCATCGGCTGCTGCTCATGGTTTCCTAATTCCACAAATTAAATCAATCAAAGTTTCCTTTAGCAAATTAACTATCTGCTCCAGTGGTCCTGTTCTTTGACAAATAAAAGAAAATGGTGGTTGTACTCTCCACACATGAACATGTGAAATGATAAAAGTGGCAAGATGGACAGTACTGTGTGTACTCAGCAGATCTTGCCTACATTATTGAATAGTAGTTGAAAAGAATCAGCCTGGGCATCAAAATGCACTTTAGGTGTCAGAGGTAAAGGCTGTTAATAACAATGTTAGTGTTACATTATGTCCTGGAGTATTTTTACTGTTGCAGTAACATTTAATGTTGTAGGTGGTTAAAATGGAGCTTAAACTGACTTATATTCTTTTGGGCATGGTTTAAGCTGTAATAATGGATCATATTTAAAAATCATATGTTATATACATAAAATGTTAAACTGCAAAGTTATATTTAACTGTTAAAGAAAAGTTGTGTAGTAAAAAGTGTAATATTTTACTTTGAATTCTAGTAGTATAAGGTAACTTCAAACCCACACACACCTACATGTGCTTTTGTGCATTTCTGAGCTCTAACAAGGCAGCAGAAGCAACAATAATCTCACATCTGCCTCTTAAATGCATTATGTTACAGGGTCCTAATTAGAAAAAGCAGGAGGTGAAAAAATCAAACAGGAGAGGCGGGGAAAGTGGAGGCTACAGTTTTTCTCAATCTGATACTTTTTTGCCAAAGTCTTTATATTCTCCCCTGGTTCCTGGTCTAAACCGCTCCAGAGATGAAATATTCATAGAAGCCCTGGTTTTCATCTGCTGCTTGTCAGCCTGCTACCCTGCTCTGCAGTGAGGCCATCACTGCCACTGCCACCATCACCCTCCACTGACACCTACTGCAAGTTGACACTGCTTATTTCTGCACATATTCAGGGGACATTTTCAATTCCAGTTCCAGCCACCCTCCTTCCCTCTCCAACCTCCCACCAACATAAAAAGCAGGGAGAGCAAAATGGTGAAATGTACAGCATAATGAGGGAGAGTGGGTGTCTTTCTGGGGGCAGATATCACAGAAACTGGAAGAAGAGAGATAAGGGAGAAAAAAGTGGAAGATAAGGAAAGGATGAATGCAGCATGCAGTGCAGTGTGGGGCACCATTATGCCTGTGATATCTCCTACTGGGCCACTGTGATTATTTCTGAAAAATATTCCTTTAGAGAAAATACAAAAAATATCCAGGGCCTATCAGCAGAGGGGGAAAATGCACTGCTTAATTTTCAGAGCACGCAAAACAATTTTACAAATTTGCAGTCATTAATGTTCTTAATGCTGAAGTAACTTTTTAAAACTGCAAACAAAGGGCAACTGCTCCACCTTGTGGATTCACAGCATTCAACTGTCTGCTATTTGAAGCTGATCTCATTGGAGCCTGCATGTGAGTGGCTACACAAATACACAAGTGATTTTAGTCACATGACATTTGAGGATGCAGTTCATGTGTCATTAGTTATTACATGTGAGTGATTTCGAAAAAGATCTGTGTAACATAATGATGTCCATGATTGCACTTTGCATGTCTCTATGCTTATGTTGTTTCACTGTCATTTAATCATTGTTTTGTAAGCATCACCAGTGTAATAATGTAAAAGCCCACAGTGCTTTGTGTGTTCCACTTACTTTGGTTAAGTAGTGAAGTAGTTTGCTTTCATTTAGTTTTTATTTTAAAACCACCCTAATTTAACTGACTGTATTCTGTGTAACTTTAACTGTATTATCATGGCCAAGTTTGACCATGCTTAGTAGTCAAGAAATTAAGTTATTAAGTGTCTAACTAAGATCAAATGATTTCTTGGTCAGCCTGTGCAGTCAGTTGTTGCTATTGCCCAGTAGATGGCGCCTAAACTCCAATAAAAACTTCTCTGCAAAAGGTCTGTTTTGTCAGTCTCTATTAAAATAGCATACAGTGAGTATCAATGTCATTTTAGTTATCCATTATTAAAAAAGTCATTTTCACATTATTTAACAATGACTTGATTCATGCAGTAGTTTATGATTTATGATTTAAATCAATGTGGCTGATTTAAGTATAGGTCTGACTATTTTCTGTTTTGAATATCAGTACATTAATACCTTTTTTAAATTAGGATTTTCTACGAGGCTACTTGAAAGACAGTTTGATTGATTTTAACAAACTTACATCCCACAAGTAACCCTAACCTACTGAACCACTTTCAACATGACATGCCCTTTCATGTAAACAAGGCATTAGAGGGATTTGGGCAGATCCCAGCAATGATGTGTGTACACAGTAAGTATAAGTAGGGTAGCGATAACAAAATATATTTAATATGGCCATCATACATGAAACCTACAATTCTAATTGGGTGTAATTACAAAACAAAGGTGATTGTCAAGGTGTCTTGTGCTTTTAGGAATGCTGATGTGCTGACACATTATGTAGTTCTTCTAAATCATTTTCTAGGACATCAGTGACAAGGAGACAGTGTCTGTGATTTAAGGGGTAGTAAACTATCTTTATCATATCATTAATCTGTGGCCCTAGTTATGCGGTGACATGCTTGTAGTGGTCTGCACATGACACATGAGTGCAATCCACCTCTCACCCTAGGGAATCAAATGAAGGAATAAGATTTTAAAAAATCATAATTTACATGCAGTAAGCTACACATTAGTAACTGTTTATTAAGTCTTAAACCTCTGAATTTATAAAAAGACATCTTTGTCAGCATGAGCAAATGTCAGGAAAATGACTCCTCTCTTCTTGCAGGTTCTTTTTGCATCTTTTTCTTGTGGGCAGGACAAGGACGCAAATGTTAAGAAACAACTTTATGCTTGAGAGATGGAGACTTGACAAACATCAGGCTATGCAACCCTGTCTCCTAGGGTTGGGTTATGACACAGCTATAGGGTACAGAGTAAGTTACCGACGCTTGGATTCAAATATAACTGGTGAAGGGTAGATGTAACATGGTGAGGGTGAGTGCTTCATGAGACGTGGTGGTGGATGGGGGCTGAAGGGTGGTGGTGAGAGTAAGGGGTGGTAAGAGTGAGTAGTAGGTGATGGGTACTCAAGGTGTAGTTGAGTGGTAGGTGAGAGGTGGTTAGTGTGGTTGTCTAATGTACTGTCTATACTGCTTGTATGCGTGCAGTTGTCCAGCTTGTGCAGTTTTTCTATGCACAAATACTTGTAGAATTTGTAGTGTGTTATCCAGCACCATGGTTCCTGGAGGGACACTGTTTTGCTTCACTATGAACTGTACTCTGTAATACTTTAATATAAAATCCCTTGAACTTTGAATTCTTGGAGTGGAGGTAGGTGATGCAGGATGATGAGGGGTAGGTGAAAGGTGGATAGAGTGATAGGTATGAGTAGGGGTGGGCGATGGGGGTGATGTATGGTAAGGGGTAGTAGGTGAGGGAGAGTAGCATGGGTGCCCGCTGAAAGTAATGTGTGAGTGAGGGAGGGATGAAAGGCTGTGAGGAGTTGACAGGTTCAGTGTATTTTCCTTTGTTGAGTGTTGTCCTTCAGGTCAGCAAGAGTGTCCTCAGTAGAGCCACGGAGGACATGTGACTCTGCTGAGGACAATATGAACGTATTTCCACATACTTAAGGCATCTTTACATTTACAGTAATAAAAGGTCAGGTCACATAGTATCAATCTCTGCCATCTGCCAGTCCATCATCAGTCCACCTCTGTCCTGGGCTGTCCTCTGGACTCAGTGAGGGAGGTGGGGACAGAAGGGTCCTGGCTAAACTAACATCTATGCTGGACCATGAGTCTCACCCCCTGCAGGATGCCCTGTCTGCCCTGGAGAGCAGCTTCAGTGACAGAGTGATCCACCCTTGCTGTGGGAAGGAGAGACTCCACAGGTCTTTCCTTCCTGCTGCTGTCAGACTCTACAATGAATATGACTTACTGTACATTTCTCATCCATCTACTGTGATCATGTGCAATACTGTATCATAAGGTAAATCACATCAGTGCAATATACTGCAGTCACTTTACCTGGTATTTATTTATTTATCCATTGATGTCCATGTACTGTACATACCCATAGGCACATATCTACACACTTATAGTTTTTGTAGCTTTATAGTTTTATTCCACTTTTATTCCACTTTTATTTTTTTAATATTTTAAATTTCTTATTTATCTCACATCTTGCTACTGCTGGCACTCTGCTGTGTACTTGTACTTTTCTGTTGCAACGATGCAATTTCCCTTATTGTGGGACAAATAAAGGTTTTTCTTATCTTAATTAGGAATAAGTGGGTATAGATAGATAATGGATAAAAGAAGAATGACATTTTTTTGAGCAGCTAGACTGCTAACTTTCTTTTTTTGTATTCTGCACTATTTATATATCTTAAACTACAGTACACTGAAGTAGTGATTTTGCATTTCATCCTATCTATTTTTGTTTATATTCCAAAGAGATATCTATAGATAGAGTGAATATAGTAGAGATTGTAACATACTGTCACTTTTAAACTCATTCACATTTGCACATTCACATTTTCACTCTCCCATTTTAGTGGTGACATTATAAGCTGCAGAACACCAGAAATATGGAAGTGATTACAGTTGAAATATCTGTGATTCAGTCCTGACCTTTTCTATATGTCACTGCAGTTTTCTCTGCTGTGACGTTGCTGCTGCTTCCTCACAGACAAGGGAATGCCTGGCTGGTAAATTTAGTCAATTCAGCTTCATCTTAATGAAGTAAATCAGAAATTTAGGTTGCCTTTCACATGTAAGGTTTACATTTACTCCAGGCATCATCAGCAGCAAATCAGATGAATGTTAATAAACACATAAATGTTTAACATACTTTTTTCTTGATCTGAACCGTTTGCTTTGGTCAATAATTCTAATTACAAAGTGAAACAAAGTGAGACAAAAACTGAAGTTGATAATTTTACAGATATTTAAAGTTTCACACTGCAGATCTCACAGCTCCATTGATTGTTTGGTTTTATGGTATTGTACCATATCCATTCTTAACTTGTGTCTGCTGTGTCCAGAAACATCGAGTTAAAGACAGAGGCAGCTGTCAATATCCTGCAGTACTGATAAGTGGAGAGTGATCATCCACTCACCCCAAACTGAGTCCGGTTCAGCTGGAGGTTTTTCCTTCCGTTAAAGGGAGTTTTTCCTCTCCACTGTCACCAAGTGCTGCTCATAAGGGATTTGTTGGGGTTTTTGTTTTTGTAAAGTGCCTTGAGATGATTGTATTATGATTTGGCTCTATACAAATAAAACAGAATTGAATTGAATTAAGGACAGGTCCGGACACCCACCTCTGGGACTCTGATGCTATGCCAGCCTCGGCCTTCAGTCTAAAGAAGTCTAAAGGGCAAATAGTTGAAGAATTTAAAAATGACATTTCTCAATGTAAAACTTCAAGGAACTTTCTTTGTCTGTAACAGTATTTTAAAAAAATTCAAAGAAATCAATTGCTACACAAAAGACAAGGCTGAAAATGGAATGGTTGGAATCTCTAGGCTCTCTGGCAGCAGTGCTGTAAAAACAGACACGATTCTGCAGTGATGATCACTGTATAGGTTCAGGAACCCCACTGAAAACCATGTCATTGAATATGGCCATTCACAGATGCAAGAAGAAGCATGTAGAAACAAGATCCAGAAATGCTGCTACCTTCTTTTGTCATTGAAGACAAACTGAGCTGAAGTGGAAAACTGTCCTTTGGTTTGATTGGTTAAAATTTGAGAAATCATCTGTTAGATAAATTCAAATGTTTACCCTCCTGTGACCTGATCCACCTTACTGTAGTATAACTGAAACACTTCTGAATAGGGCCTATTGTGTATTGTGGAAATATAATTGTTGCTGTCAGTGAGCAGTTTGCTCTAACCTTGACTATTTGATAAGGGCCCAGATGTCTTTCAGTGAAAATCCCGTCCCTTTTGTATTTCCATGAAAACTGATGTGTTAGGCTGCAAGCAGCCAGTGATCCTCATGCTGTACCAAGGTGCTGTGTGACTGTTACTCCTTGCAAGTAAAACTTCTATATAATCTTACCGAAGTTCGTCCTCTGAGTCTATTTGTTAAAGAATTTACCTAACAATAGGTATTTACTGGGAAAATTTGCATTTTCAATTATTCATATATTTTTTCACAGGGTGAACCAAAAAGAAGCTTTCACTGTAATGAAATAATTTCCATTCCCATAGTTGCACCCAGGCTGAGATGAGGCTGTTATGTTCTGGCTGCCTTTTAATTATTTGTCAGTTTGTTATTTGTTGCTTCACCAATCATATTCATTATTTATAATTTATTTTTTAAAAATGCTGCTCTATTCATTTAATTGCACCAACCAATAATACCATTGATTCACTGGCCTGGGATCAATTCAATTTGCGTTTGAGTTTCTCACTAAATAAACTAACGTGTCTCTGACTCATTTGTGGGCAGAATGATCCTCATGCTGTACCAAGGTGCTGTGTGACTGTTACTCCTTGCAAGTAAAACCTCTATATAATCTTACCGAAGTTCGTCCTCTGAGTCTATTTGTTAAAAGAATTTACCTAACATCATCCTTTTTGGAAATCATCCAGACTATATAGAGTGGCCATCCACTTTGTTGGTGGGATGGCAGTACAAACTTGCACATCTACAAAAGAACCTTTACTGCTGAATGATATGTACAGCTAAACTGACCTGCATGCAGTCCACAGTCCACAAAGCAACAAAGGAGACCCCAGCTTTAATCCTATATTAAGGAAAAATGGGAAAATTTTGCTTTCAAAATCAATGTAGGCTTCAGTTCCCAAGTGCTATTGTTAAAAGCAGAGGTGATGCAACAACAGCAGCAAGCCTGTCCCTGGCCCCACTTTTTTGAATTGCTTTGCCCTCTCTGTTCCTATCTTCAGATGAGAGACTAGGACACACAGTAAAGATGCAAGTGAGAGAATTTAGATGCGCCAAACTTTGCAGCTTCCAAATGTAGATATGCATGACTATGTGGTGAAGAATATCTTTAATCTGCCCTGGGTTATGTATAATAGAAAATATAGTGCAACAAAAAGTAATTAATACTATTACAATAAATGAATATGTGTTTAGGATTATCAGGCATCCAAGGAATTTACATTAAGTGGGTCCACATACAGTATGGAGCTATTGTTGATGTCCTCACATCCATTCCTTAGTTACGCCAATAACTAATGACTAACACTAACTTAATTGTCCTTAGTTAACAATGCCCAAAAAGAGCTTAAAGAATGTATTTGTGAAATATATATAACAATGTAACACTTCCCGTTACAATCCCCAGGCTCTCCCAGCTGTGAAACACCACTCACACACACTGCTAGCGTTTCATTCATTTATTTTATGCTCTTGTTCCGTTTGCTCTGCAGCAGACCTTGCTCGGCCTTGTTTAAAAAAATATGAGAAACAAACACAAACATAAACCCATGGACCAAAATTAGGAATCAGTGCTTAGGAACAATACTACTGTAGTCTCCATTAACTAACAGGCCCGATCACTTCGCTGTTTATTTTCCATTTATCAATATTTATTGACCCACTAAAACAGGAAAGAAACCATAAAACAATACTCTTAAATATGATTTTATTTGTCAACACATTAATAATTTATAGACAAAGCAAGCAAGATGATACGAAAGTCCAATCAGACCAGAAATATTGAAAGAATGGAGACAATGCAGAAATAAAGTAATACTGAGCTAGTGCAAAATTCTTATGCTGAATAATAGAGTACTTTTTCAATGCCTTTGTGCAAATATTTTGGAAAGTGTAATACTATGCAATACTGTTATGTAATACTAACATTATGATGTATAAATGATGAAATCTACTATATCCAATGTATAAACAGTAACCTCATTTGAATCATAAGTGATCTTGTATTGGATACAAGTGTTTGTAATATTTTATCATACTTGAGCTGAATTTTGTTGAGAGTTATCCTTTTTCATTTTGAAAACAGGATATGCTTGTCTATGATGATTATATCAGATTTTGTTTAGTGTTGAACTTTGCATTGATGAATCATGGCATGTTTTATATGTGCATTTAGCATCCATATGAAATGCTAAAAGCACTTGATAAAGTGTGAATATTTCATACTCTGATTGTGAAAACCCCATTTGAAGAAAACTTCAGTACAAATGAGTTTTCACTTTCTACATTACACTTATATTCTCACAGTGATGTGACTGCTACTCATTGATTAAACACTATTGTCAAAGCCATACTGTGTTGTGCTTGTTCTTCAGCTTGCTAGTATGTTTCCCCTCATCGAGCACATGAGCCTCATCTTGTATGATGTAGCACTCTGTCTGGAGCCATCACGCTCATGTTTCTCCATTAAGTATAGAGCTAGTGCTACAACATAATTAGCTTAGCATAAGAAATGGTAGCAGGAGGAGCAGCTAACCTGCCTTTCTCCCACATTCAAACTTCAGTGTACAAGTCACAGGTGTAGAAGTACAAAAAGACAACAGCCCATACAAACAGTTAAAATACAACTTTGAACTAGATTTAACCTGATTTATTATGGCTCACGTCTGGTTGATTTCTCTTTTTTTTTTTTTTTTGGATTGTTTTAATTTGTAGTCCAGCTTTAGAAGCCCATACATATAGTGTAAATTTTCACCTTTTGACACAAAAAGTTACAGCTCCAGGTGGGACTCAAAACTTAGTCTGCAAACCTGCAGACACATCTCAAACATGATTCATGTGTCTGTGATACAAAAAAAAAAGTCAGTTCACAAAAGAATTAACAAAAAAGCTCATGCAACATGTCACTGACATGTTGTAACCACTGTAGAGACAAAACAACTCCACCTGTTAAAGGAAACCTTGTGGGAAAGATGAGTTTCTGTGGAAGAGGAGGTGGAATGTTGCAGAAAAAACTCACAGATTCTACATAGGTGTGAAAACAAGCAGCAAGACTCAGAAAATACTAGCAACAAAGAGACATGACAGACAGCATGTGACTGGGTATAGGTAGGGCAGGGAACAAGGCAAACTGTCCAATATAGATGAGGTAGGTCACATACAGTGGGTACGGAAAGTATTCAGACCCCTTTAAATTTTTCACTCTTTGTGTCATTGCAGCCATTTGCCAAAAATCAAAAAAGTTCATTTTATTTCTCATTAATGTACACTCAGCACCCCATCTTGACAGAAAAAAACAGAAATGTAGAAATTTTTGCAAATTTATTAAAAAAGAAAAACTGAAATATCACATGGTCATAAGTATTCAGACCCTTTGCAGTGACACTCATATTTAACTCACATGCTGTCCATTTCTTCTGATCCTCCTTGAGATGGTTCTGCTCCTTCATTGGAGTCCAGCTGTGTTTAATTAAACTGATTGGACTTGATTAGGAAAGGCACACACCTGTCTATATAAGACCTTACAGCTCAAGGAGGATCAGAAGAAATGGACAGCATGTGAGTTAAATATGAGTGTCACTGCAAAGGGTCTGAATACTTATGACCATGTGATATTTCAGTTTTTCTTTTTTAATAAATTTGCAAAAATTTCTACATTTCTGTTTTTTTCTGTCAAGATGGGGTGCTGAGTGTACATTAATGAGAAATAAAATGAACTTTTTTGATTTTTGGCAAATGGCTGCAATGACACAAAGAGTGAAAAATTTAAAGGGGTCTGAATACTTTCCGTACCCACTGTAGTTTAAAGTGTGTGTCTCACATCTCGATGGGACTGTCTCTGGCTGGTGGCATGTCCTTTAATGAGCCAGAAATGCTGTAGAACCTGCAGGGAAAACAAGAGAACATATGCATCAGTAAGACTTTTTTGTAACAACATGCAAGTTCACTTCTAATCTATTGGTGCTTCAATCGGCGTTCTTTCATTTTCAGGCTTCAGACCCATATGACACAGCCTCAACCTACATTACTCAGGGACATCTACAAACGTGGACAAAACTCTTGGTACCCTTCCCTTAAAGAAAGAAAAACCCACAATGGTCACTGAAATAACTGACAAAAGTAATAATGAATACAAATTTACTGAAAACTAATTAATGAAAATCAGCTTTTGAATCGTGGTTCAACAGAAACATTTAAAAAAATAAAAAATAAAAAAAAAACAAGCTAATGAAACTGGCCTGGACAAAAATGATGGTACCATTAACTTAATAATTTGTTGCATATACTTTTGAGCCAATCACTGCAATCAAGTGATTTCTGTAACTCTCACTGATACTTCAGCACCTGTCAACAGGTAATTTAGCCTACTCCTCATGACCAAACAGCAAGATGTGTAACAGACACTGCTTCCTGGAAAAGACAAGTCTTTATACAACTTATGTCATATATGCAGCTGTGTTGATTCTGAAGGGGGATGGTGCAGTGGCCTTCCTGACAGTACAGATTGACTTTTAGGCTGGTCTGACAGACCTCACTGCCAGATGCCCTTGAGAATGTGATTGGAGTGCAGCATTCTTCAAAAAGCTCTGAATGAGGTTTCACTGCAATGCAACAATAGCAGGATAAGCAGAACACATAGCCCACATTCATACAGAAGGCTGAAGGTTGCCATTTATTCTTTAATAGGCATGCAGAAGAAGTACTGTATATTCACTGTATAAAATTTATGTAGAGTAACTAAGCAAAAAAGTTGTACATATTTTGAAGCTGTTTAGTTATAAGACCACAAATATAAAAACTTAACTAACTGGTGATAATTGGTTGTAAACCTTTCAAGGTAATTAACTGCTTATAACAGATAAACTGGGACCCTGATAGTGTAAGAAACATGGCACTTTGTTTTTTTCTTAGTTTACAGAATGAGTTGTATCTGTTTTACTGCTGTATAGCAGAGAGAGAAAAGAAGCTCCACATGGTGTGACTGACAGAGCAGCAAACAGCACTGGCATGTGCATATTGCATATTAACAGACTGGAAGTGGAATAGTGAGAAGTGTGTGGTTATAATGGCCTTATTCTCTCTTATGTATATAGTCAGGTGATAGCCTCACAGCCAGTCATTATCCAGAATGAATGAAATTCAACTTTGATTTTATCAACAAGTAACCAGTCATACAGTCCAGAAAAATAATGTTATGTCTCCATTACCTTGGCTTTCTGAAATGCCTGCGTTTCTTCAAGCCCTTAAAACAGGAGGATGCTGCACAGGAGTTTTTCAGGTCCACAACCTGGTAGATGATGGGGTTGTACATGGCTGAGGACTTGGCCAGCAGTGTGGGAACAACAGACACAGGGATGGGCACTGAGTCAGGCTCACCAAACGCAGACACCACTGAAACCACTGCATAAGGAATCCAGGCTATCAAAAAGCCTGCACAGATTAGCATTGCCACCTGGGAGAGGATACAAAGCATTCATATCACAGATCTAGCTTTAACACCACCTGTACGGGGCTTCTCTTCCTGCACCTTCACTCCAGCCTCTCACCCACCTTTGTAAGTTTCATCTCAAGATTGTGGCTGTTTTTGATGCGGGCATCAAAGTGTGATATTTCCTTTGCAGAGGATTTGACCTTAAAGATGATCATGACATAGGAGAAGACGATGATGCCGGTGGGAAAAATGAGACAAAAGAACAGCATGGCCATGACGAAGCTTTGGCCGTATAAAGATGCCTGCGCCAACCACCAGTCCAGTGTGCATGAGGTCCCAAAAGGCTCTGGAGCATAGTTACCCCAGCCCAGAAGAGGCATGGTTGCCCAGAAGGCTGCATATGCCCACACCAAGGCCAGGAACACAAAGGCATGGTGGCGTTTTAGCCATGTGCCTGAGAGTGAAAGCATGGAGAGAAAGTATAATAGCATAGTAGTGAGAGAGACATTAAAACAAAGAGGGGTCAGGTGGTCTGCAGGGGTTCATTCTTTTCTGGTTTGCAATTAGAAAATATTACACAATATGTCGAATGAATGATATACTCATGGACTTGAATCTACACATGGTCAGTTTCTTATTTTTATTCCAACTGAATTCAATTACAGAGACAGTCATAGGTGGGCATGGAATTCAAATGTTGATGAGACTCTGTTAAAGGATATCCCAATGTACCGTATCTCAGATGGCAGATCTTCAGGTACCGGTCCAGGCTGACCAACGTCATTGTGATAAGGCTCCCGCAACCGAAGAAGAAGCCTGCCCAGCCATAGAAACGACAGCCCTTCCAGCCGAACAACCAGCGGTGGGAGAAACTAGATACAACGAAGAAAGGCTTCCCTGTCACTATAAGGACAGACAAGAGAAATGATAGAAATGAGGAAGACAAAAGCTCTTTTTTTCTTCCTATCTATCCATTTATCTCTCTCTCTCTCTCCCTCTCTCCCTCTTTCTCTCTCTCTCTATCTATCCATTCTACCTGTCCTATCTTCTTCATATATATCTATACATACAGGGCAGCATGGTGGTTGAGTGGTTAGCAGTGATGCCTCATAGCAAGAAGGTCTCTGGTTTGAAACCCATCAGGGGCCTTTCTCTGTGTGGAGTTTGCATGTTCTCCCTGTGCTTGTGTGGGTTTTCTCCAGGTACTCTGGTTTCCTCCCACAGTCCAAAAACATGTATGTCAGGTTGATTGGTGACTCTAAATTGCCCATAGGAGTGAGTGTGAGTGTGTGAGGTTGTTTGTCTCTATGTGGCCCTGTGATGGACTGGGGACCTGTCCAGGGTGGACCCCTGCCTTTCACCCAGAGAGAGCTGGGATAGGCTCCAGCAGATCCCTGGGACCCTAATTAGAATAAACGGTTATAGCTGATGGGTTGATATTTTTGATATATTTGTGACCCAGATTCGGTTTAAAATTCTGCAACTTTACTTACGTGTATGGAAGTTTCAACTGATTACAACCCACTGCAGCATGTTCAGGGACCACAGGACAGAAACGAAGACAGAGAAATGAAGATATCTGTTCGGTCTGTTATTTAATGCAGTTGCTGTGCTGATGGACTCTGATTTAGGGTGTGAAACAGCCACAACTCCTTATGAAAACTAATGGTAGGAAGAATTCTAATATTTTTTTTAACGCGCCACAAACATGCACAAACTAGTACAGTGAAAAGAAAACCTGTTTGTATTTTAAAAATGTCAGAAAAATGTATATATTTTAAATGTTACTAAATCACATTACTGAAACTAGTAGTTATATATCATAGTTATATAGTAGTTCTATATCAATTATAATTACTTATTTATTATTTATTTTTTCCGCTCGCCTAATATGTTATCCTAAGTGCTGTAATCCTCACTAATCCTTTCTGGCTGACCTGTTCCCTCATTAAGCCTACTGGTAGCTTACAAGAACACTTTATGTACTTGCTGATCAAAATTGATCCTGATGAAAAACATACTTAACCAGAGTAGTCTCTCAAAGTGTCTAAAACCAATATTTTCACACTATGTTGCAGTTTTGTTTTGTCATTTTGAAACATCTGCTAATAACTTTGTCTTGTCTATAAATATACAGAACAAACACTCTCCTGAATCAAGACTGAATACATTCTCCATTACTGATATTAGTTTAAGCAGGGTAGGACCTAAAGATTATGAGGTCACCCTTTTGGTTCTGGTGTACATAAAATCACAATTAACTTTACCCTTATTTGCATCAAGAGCAAGGCAAGGATTATATAACAGTCCTGCTTCTTGGCCTGTCTCTGCTTAGACTACAGTGCACAAAGGTTTAAATGACCTATAGTGCTATTAGCTTTAAGAAATATTTTTGAACTGCCGAGTTACCTAGTAAGAAATAGCCTCCTTCCAGGATAGCTGGTATGGATCTTTTCACCAGCTGAATGTAAGAGGTTGTTGAGTCAGGCAATCAAGTGTACTACCACAGCCATGTATGACATACTCATCTCATAATTTCAATTCATCTCACAATTTATGTCCTCCACTATTATTTTTCAGCCTGCAGTGCTCTGCTAACGTTTTGGAGTGTTGTTGTGGCTACTACTGCAACCATATGCAGAGGTTCAGACCCTAGATACCAATTGTCAGGTCTGTACATATTCTCCATCTATACAGTGATTGCTTCCACAGAAGCAGGATGATCATCACCAACCTAGACAAACCAAATAGCAAGAAAAAAAGTTGCCTGATTTAGAGAGCTGAAAGTTTTTTTCTGTTACTAATGTGACTAAGAATGCATATGTGCTGTTAAGCCTCTGAACATGTGAGCAGCTGCGTGAAAGTAAGCATGCAAACCACACTGGGTTTTCCGTGATTCCAGGAAGACATCTGGCTCCTCATGTTTTGCCTCGAGAGGTTTTGGTGTTTGTCCATTTTATGCAGCTTAGGCGTGGCAGGGCACTAGGCTCTTGGTCTGTCCAGCATTCCAAGTATCTGCCCCACATATGACATACACTGGTTTTCTGCACTAAGGAGTACACTGGAGCCTTGTTCTGTGCTCATTAACCTTTGTTGTGTATGTAAGATGTCCACACAAATACCATGAAAATACCACCACTCTCTGTCTCAGGCACACTTTCAGGACCGTTACGTTTCCAACAAGCTTTTACAAGCCATACTACTATGAAGCAGATTTGTTTTCCTGTTATTGATCAGTGGTCCTCCTCCTCCTTTGTGTCCTTCCTTAATAATGCAATACAGCACTTTCATCACAAGTTGTCTCGAGCTGTCACGTGTATTCCTGCTTTTCATTCCTATGGTCTGAAATAATCGAAAATAAAAAGGGGCTTTTGTCATCAGCACTACAAGATTTTCACTGGGATTTTGCCATTTAAATTTTATTTGGTGTAAAGTCAAGGCCAACAGGTTTAACACTCATGCCAGTATTCATCTAAATGTCATTTTAGGTTTTGATGCAATCTACATAAAATTTCTACATCTGTGTGTATATATAGATCCATCCATCCATTCTCTATACCCATTTATTCCTAACCAGGGTCACAGGGATCTGCTGGAGCCTATCCCAGCTCTCTTTGGGTGAAAGGCAGGGGTACACCCTGGACAGGTCACCAGTCCATCACAGGGCCACATAGAGACACACAGACAGAACCAACCACACACACTCACGCTCACTCCTATGGGCAATTTAGAGTCACCAATCAACCTGACATACATGTTTTTGGACTGTGGGAGGAAACCAGAGTACCTGGAGAAAACCCACACAAGCACAATCAAGACTGTCATATCACCCAGCCAGACTCACATTTTATGCTGTACAAAGCAGCTGTGTACAATATTTTCTATAAGAAAATACACCTACAGTATATTCAATTAGAAATGCAGATTGATAACCAACATTCTTGCTATAATTCCATTTTCATAAATATATTTTAAATTAGCCCTTTTTTGCCAGATTGCCAAACAAGTGACGTGGTTCTAAGATGCCTATTCTCAGTGGTGGGTAATGGCTTCTAAATTACCATATAGATAGGCCATCCAAATTTGATGCACAGGTAAGCACTACCTTGTTTAAGCATTGCATGCAATGGTCACAGCATTTCACACAAAAAAGAACCCTGTGTTGCACAATGCAACTCAATAGCATCTTTTCATTACAGCTTCCTGCCAGCCCAGTAGGATTAACTACAGTGGGTACGGAAAGTATTCAGACCCCATTAAATTTTTCACTCTTTGTGTCATTGCAGCCATTTGCCAAAATCAAAAAAGTTCATTTTATTTCTCATTAATGTACACTCAGCACCCCATCTTGACAGAAACAAACAGAAATGTAGAAATTTTTGCAAATTTATTAAAAAAGAAAAACTGAAATATCACATGGTCATAAGTATTCAGACCCTTTGCAGTGACACTCATATTTAACTCACATGCTGTCCATTTCTTCTGATCCTCCTTGAGATGGTTCTGCTCCTTCATTGGAGTCCAGCTGTGTTTAATTAAACTGATTGGACTTGATTAGGAAAGGCACACACCTGTCTATATAAGACCTTACAGCTCACAGTGCATGTCAGAGTAAATGAGAATCATGAGGTCAAAGGAACTGAACTGCCCAAGGAGCTCAGAGACAGAATTGTGGCAAGGCACAGATCTGGCCAAGGTTACAAAAGAATTTCTGCAGCACTCAAGGTTCCTAAGAGCACAGTGGCCTCCATAATCCTCAAATGGAAAAAGTTTGGGACGACCAGAACTCTTCCTAGACCTGGCCGTCCAGCCAAACTGAGCAATCGTGGGAGAAGAGCCTTGGTGAGAGAGGTAAAGAAGAACCCAAAGATCACTGTGGCTGAGCTCCAGAGATGCAGTAGGGAGATGGGAGAAAGTTCCACAAAGTCAACTATCACTGCAGCCCTCCACCAGTCGGGGCTTTATGGCAGAGAGGCCCAACGGAAGCCTTTCCTCAGTGCAAGACACATGAAAGCCTGCATAGAGTTTGCCAAAAAACATATGAGGGACTCCCAGACTATGAGAAATAAGATTCTCTGGTCTGATGAGACCAAGATTGAACTTTTTGGCATTAATCCTAAGCGCTATGTGTGGAGAAAACCAGGCACTGCTCATCACCTGCCCAATACAATCCTTACAGTGAAACATGGTGGTGGGAGCATCATGTTGTGGGGGTGTTTTTCAGCTGCAGGGACAGGACGACTGGTTGCAACTGAAGGAAAGATGAATGTGGCCAAGTACAGCGATATCCTGGAAGAAAACCTCTTCCAGAGTGCTCAGGACCTCAGACTGGGCCGAAGGTTCACCTTTCAACAGGACAATGACCCTAAGCACACAGCTAAAATAACAAAGGAGTGGCTTCGGAACAACTCTGTGACCGTTCTTGACTGGCCCAGCCAGAGCCCTGACCTAAACCCAATTGAGCATTTCTGGAGAGACCTGAAAATGGCTGTCCACCAACGTTCACCATCCAACCTGACAGAACTGGAGAGGATCTGCAAGGAACAATGGCAGAGGATCCCCAAATCCAGGTGTGAAAAACTTGTTGCATCATCCCCAAGACGACTCATGGCTGTACTAGCTCAAAAGGTGCTTCTACTCAATACTGAGCACAGGGTCTGAATACTTATGACCATGTGATATTTCAGTTTTTCTTTTTTAATAAATTTGCAAAAATTTCTACATTTCTGTTTGTTTCTGTCAAGATGGGGTGCTGAGTGTACATTAATGAGAAATAAAATGAACTTTTTTGATTTTGGCAAATGGCTGCAATGACACAAAGAGTGAAAAATTTAAAGGGGTCTGAATACTTTCCGTACCCACTGTATAACTACTAGTTATCTTTACATGTGGAAGCATTTCAGTCTTTAGTTGTAAAAGCTGATCCTTGTGCTGAAGGTAATGATGTCCAGTAATGTAAGATGACAGAATAAAAATGTCAATTCCTCTAAGGCTAGAAGCGTTCTGCCCACAAATGAGTCAGAGACACGTTAGTTTATTTAGTGAGAAACTCAAACGCAAATTGAATTGATCCCAGGCCAGTGAATCAATGGTATTATTGGTTGGTGCAATTAAATGAATAGAGCAGCATTTTTAAAAAATAAATTATAAATAATGAATATGATTGGTGAAGCAACAAATAACAAACTGAAAAATAATTAAAAGGCAGCCAGAACATAACAGCCTCATCTCAGCCTGGGTGCAACTATGGGAATGGAAATTATTTCATTACAGTGAAAGCTTCTTTTTGGTTCACCCTGTGAAAAAATATATGAATAATTGAAAATGCAAATTTTCCCAGTAAATACCTATTGTTAGGTAAATTCTTTAACAAATAGACTCAGAGGACGAACTTCGGTAAGATTATATAGAAGTTTTACTTGCAAGGAGTAACAGTCACACAGCACCTTGGTACAGCATGAGGATCACTGGCTGCTTGCAGCCTAACACATCAGTTTTCATGGAAATACAAAAGGGACGGGATTTTCACTGAAAGACATCTGGGCCCTTATCAAATAGTCAAGGTTAGAGCAAACTGTGCTCACTGACAGCAACAATCATATTTCCACAATACACAATAGGCCCTATTCAGAAGTTTTTCAGTTATACTACAGTAAGGTGGATCAGGTCACAGGAGGGTAAACATTTGAATTTATCTAACACCTATGAATCACAGTTCCTGCTTAGAGGCCATTTGCACATCAAATAGACACAGCAAATGGTGCGGTATTAAAATACACAGCAAAATGTCTTTACCTTCATCAGTGGTTATATCACCAGGTATGTTTGCCTCTTCATTAGCAAAATAATTCAGTTATCAGTCATCAGATATACTTTAATTACATTTTCTGTACCAAATTACATTAATTGAATGTCTTATATTTCTTGTGTTTTCTCTTTCTGACATTAATTTATAAATGGTGTAAATATTAGTATTTGTAAATAGTGTGTTTATCTGTACTACATGCACGTCATGTTTTTCTCATGCACATAGTGACACAGATTTTTATATATATTCATACTGTAACTTGTGATAATTCTTTGTTTCTAATGCAGAGCGTTTAGGATGATTTCACAGGATATTTAAAAAGCCCGTCACAAATAACTGTTTTCAATTTAGTGTGGTATATTAAGTCATAAGAATTGCAACAAATTATGCACTCATTTAAATTTTCTAGTGAATATCTTCCAAATTAACCTATTTGGTCTAATAGCAAAGCGTAGCCATCACAGTATGCCAGAGGTTAAGGCAATGTCATTTTCTTGTTCATAATTCAATAGTTCAAAACAACAATTCTCAGTTTACAATGACAGCACAAGGTAGCTAAGAAGCAAATCCTCAAACTGGGGAAGCGTATCTTAAATATCCCAGTCCTGTCAGCTCAGTGGAAACATCAGTTATTGAACATGTCTTTCCCTCCAATTGTGTGTGATAAAACAGATTTTTTCCCCTTTGAGGGGCTGTGTGGGTGATAGCAAACTGACTTGTATAGGTGACCAGAACATGTGACCAGAGCCCATTGAGACAGTAAAACATCGTATCCATCCATGTGTTTGTTGCAGCTAGCTTGTAATACCGTTAGAGTGGTAACTGAAAGTGTTTTGATAAAGCCAGTACTTCTCCACATTGTGTGTTGCAATAACAAGAAAATACTTTCAGCGCTATTTATACTTGAGTCAATCCTGACCGTTGTTCCAATGAAATGTATTACAGTACCTGATATGCCAAAGTCAAAGATGGCAAGATTAACAGTCATGAGCTCAGGAGGCTTCAACTTGGCCTTGCGTTTGATGGACATATAAATGACGTAGCCATTTCCTACCGCAGATAATATTCCTGTAACACACAAAAAGAGAGTGTTTGAAAAAATACCATTTACAATTCACAATGTGAATAATCCCAACTTATTATTACTTTTACAAATGCTCTATGAAAAACAGACATGTTGGAAAGCTAAATGGGACATAAATTACAAGATGAACAAAACAGGAAAGAAGGTGTAGCACCCAGGATATTTAATACATAAAAGGTACCCCCCCTCGAAACATTTTGTTGCTTATGGGGTTAGTTCTTGCAATGCTAAATGAAGCTAGCCATTGAGTTGCCTCATGTTATGAGCACCATGCGATGGTAGTTAGGTGCTATTGCAGTACTGTAGTGGTGTTACATAGAGTTATAACCATTGTCCAGATACACATAAGCACGTGTTTGTTCACTTTTGTTAATAGACAGACATTTCATGTTTGGGTTTTATGAACAAAGAATGTACTTTATTCTTTTTCCTGTTAAATTTGGTGAATGTCATGAACTATTGCTTATGGGACTAGTCTGCCTTTACAGCAGAAGTAAATCAGTTCAGTCATAAGCTGGAAGCAGTTCAGTAAAAGCCATCACTCATTAATGCTGTATTAATTTGAATAAGAATAAAAAATAAAGGAAAAACACTGTTCCACACCATTGATTGTCTCCATCTTTAACGTGTGTAACACAAGTTAATCATTTGTCTCAAAACAAAAAGCGGAATTAAGGTGCAGGAGAGGGCAGTTAGGAGAAAATAAACATTTCAAGGAAGCATACCCTGAATACAGCATTACAAATATTAACTTCCCATCACACAAAATGCCACACATGACAAGAGAATAATGATTATTAGATTATAGGATTGTCCTTGTGCACCAACAGTGCAAAGCACTACATAGTAGGTCTTTTATTCACATCATTACATTGTACCTAGTTTCTAATTAAATGGATTAAAACTACCCTGGTTTTTCTCATGTCCATATAACACATCTAACACACTAAAAAACAAAACTTAAACATATAATTATACAGCAAATTAAAGTAGTAGTTTCAGTCTGTAGTATCACAAAGAATAGTTTATTAATTAGAGTTAGCATTAGGGCTGTGCAATTAAACATTTTAATTTTTTTTTTTTTTTTTGGCACTAAACTATCACAAGAAACAATCAAAGGCTCTAAGGAAAACAACTGACCGCAAGTCAGGTAATGTAGTGGCATTTCAAAACCAGGACGAGTGAAGATGACAAAGAGATCAGCAGAGATTTGGTTATATAAATGACCCATGCTTCCAAAGTTAATGAGTTATTGTGTTAAATCCTAAATAGCATTTAACTATCACCCACTGGCAGCAACATTCATGCTCGACTCATCACTCAACAAGCAAATGAAATATAGAAGTACAGTATATGAAGACAGGTTTTGACAGTTCCAGTGCACAACCAACTTCAAAAAAAGAGAGTGGTGAAGGAGGTATTTATAACATGGTTATGGTCTCCATCCCACATCCACACTGGAGCACAAGAGTGAGCCCCTTTTGATCTCCTAGGCTGCAAAACAACTAGATTTTTATGCTATATAGCTTACTCCTTTCTGACAGCACAGTGGCTTGGTTGTGAACACTGTTGCCTCACAGCAAGAAGGTTCCTGGTTCAAAACCTTGCCAGGGCCTTTCTGTGTGGAGTTTGCATGTTCTCCATGTGCAGGGCATAGAAATTGTGCCAAACAAATCATGCAGATCAATTGATCTGCTGTGGCGACCCCTAGTCAGGGGCAGCTGAAGGAAAAAATTGTTTGTTTTCAACACTGGAAGACTTTGTGAACCAACTTTGTGCACACATCAATACCTTGGCAGACACACATGAACATACAGTATACACACAGAGCTCTCCAAAACCAAGACACCTTTCAGTTTCAGTTCTGGGTGGTTGGTAAAACACCTGAAGAATAATCAGAGCTGCAGAAATAACTGACAGAGGGGCTGAGTGTAATTTTACTTGTTTACTCAAACAGAACAAATCATCTGGTCAAATCATCATCTCAAGTTAAAGTTTAAATAAATAGTCCATGATTCCAGCGTTAACTTGTTTACATTACACCTGCACCAAAACACATCCACAGCTCCGTTCAATGACAGTTTCCTAACCAGACCTGTGAAAGTCAGGAGCAGGGCTCATGGAAATCGACACAACAACCTCCTCCTGCTGCAGGCCCATGACAACACTAACAAATTTTGCTCACTAGTTTGTTAGCATGCCACTTGAAAGTTCATAGTAAAATTGGTTAATGTGACACAGGTGCTTAGTTATTTGCTAGTAAATCCATTGTAATCTGATCATTCACAACAAACTACCTAATTAAACAACTTTGTTATGTGCCAGGCAAATTCAGCTTGTTTTGTTTCTCTTTCTTCTCCCTTCTCCTCTCCTTTTTTCTTCTTCTATGAGCTTTTGCAGGTGATAATCAGCAGACTCAGGATCAGCTGTGCAGACAAATTGCCACTGATATCTGATTGACTGAGATGGAGAAGAAGAGACCACACATATGGAAGGCTCAGAGTATAAAAGGAAGTATCTCACATGACTTCAAGAGACTGAATGAGTGGGAGCAACAGAACGAGAGAGAACGAAGACGGGCAAGAGCAAGCACCACAGAGAGCAATAGAACGGGACAAAGCACAACTTCAGACAGAGTAAGACAAGTTATGGAGCAAAGCATAGGCGAATTACAGCGCGCCATCCAAGAAAACAGCATCTTGCTGGAGCACTTGACGATCGAGACGATGCGGGAGGACAGAACTGCACGCAGGCCTGATAAGTACACTACTCCATCCCCTGGATAGTGTACTTGTCATGATCTGCAGTTTTGGACTTCCTGTTTTATTTTGAAAAGGATCATGGCAGGATCTAGTTTTGTTTCATTTCTGTTCACTTTACTTTGACCCAATTAGTTCATTGTTTTCACCTGTGCCTTGTTTTGTCCCTCACTTTAAATACCTTGGTTCAGTCACTGTGTCCTTGCCAGGTTGTCTGTTGTACCATGTCTGTTGCCTTATCTCGTCTCTTGCGATATCTGTGTCCATGCCTTGTTTACCACTGCCTTTGAGAAGCCGCTTCTAGTTCGCCTTGCCTTTGTTGTCTCACGTCTTGGATTTCCTCCCTGGGTTTTCGTTTCTTGGATTTTCACCTTGTGTTAAGTATTCTGGTTTTTGTCTGTGTACTCACCATGTCTTGTGTGTTCATGTGTTCCTGTTTTGCCCTGCTACCTTGTCCTCGTTAACTCCCTCCGTCCGTGTCTGGTTCCCCTGTGTGTTTCTTGTTTTTGTTCCACATCCCCGTTTTTCTGTAGACCTCATGTGCCTTGTCTCCCTGGATCCCTGTCTTTGTATTCATTCCCACGTTTTCATGTCCACATGTATCCCTGTCTTGACCTGTCCCTGAATTTGCCCAGTTTGGCCCTGTCTTAGCCTTGTTTAGTTCTATAAAGTTTCTGTTTGCTTGTAGTCCCGTGTATCCTGTTTTCCGTGTCTCTGCCCATGTTCCTCCCTTAGTTTCCTTGCTTCAGCCCTCACCTACTTTGTGTTTTCGTTCCTTGTTCTGCCTTGCTTAACTCAATAAAGCCCCTTTTCCTTTACTCCTGTGTTTTGGTTGAAGTTTGCTCCTGACCACGACCTAGTTCATGACAGTACTGCCCCACTTACCACAGGCAGAACAAACCTCTGGCAGCCACACTGATACCTCAAGTCAACAGCCAGCTGGGCCTCCCTGCCCAATCACCCACAAAGCTGTAACGATACAGTGGGATGACGTACCTGGAGCCTTACCTGGCACAGGTCCTAGCGAGCTGCCCTCCACAATGGATGGAGCCAGGTGGAGACCGCGACTCATGTCGCACTCGCCTTGGAAGGTCCAGCACTCCAAGTCCTTGTCGATCTGTCTCCCAAAAAGCAGCATTACTTCCAGGCTGGGGAGGAGGGGGAGTATTGCAGCTCAGACCAGTGCATCTCAGCCACTACCTCACAAGATCCATCCGCCCCTCTGAGAATGTTGCTGCAGTGGAGGACCTGAGTGCACCACAGCAAGAGCAGCTGCAATGTCTACTGAGAGTACTGAGAGACTTTGTGGACATTTTTGCAACCAAAGAGGAGGACTGTACCAGGACAGCACTGGTGCAACACCACAATGACACTGGCCCCGCTGCCCCCTATCACCGTCTGCCTCTCGCCAAACACCAGGCTGCCAAGTAAATGATCTGAGAAATGGCAGCCAACAGCATTATAGAGCCTTCAGACAGTCCCACCTATGGTCCTGGTACAGAAGAAAACGGGGTGATGATGACCCTCTGTGGACTATCAGCGACTAAATGCAGTCACCCACAAAGACTCATACCCGCTGATGATGCGTTGGACTATGTAGCTGGTTCCTGTTGGTTCAGCTCTCTAGACTTCGACAGCGGGTATTGACAAGTAGATCTGGCAGCAAAGGCCTGACCCAAAACCTCATTTACCATAGGGCAAGGACTGTGGCAGTTTATAGTAATACCCTTTGGACTGTGTAATGCCCCAGCCACCTTCGAGAGACTGATGGAGTGGGTCGTTAAGGACATTCCCCGCACCCGCTGTGTGGCCTACTTGGACAAACTGCTAGTCCATGCTAAAGACTTTGAGCAGGCTGTCCATAATGTATGCAAGTTACTGACAGCCATCCATACCTGAGCCTGCTGACCCATCCTGAGGTCCGGGGACAAGGTGTGGGTGTTCTGCCCCCAGAGGAAATGGGGGTTGTCACCAAAAACTGACTCATCATTGGCAGGGAACCAGAGAGGTTCTTGACCAAATTTCAGAAGTGGTCATCCGGGTCAGGATGCCCGGACGGGGCAGATGGGTGGTGCTACATAAGGACCGGTTATGTAATGACCCGGCAGTCAGTGTTGACAGCCAGGTGCAGGTGAAGATGACACTGCCTCCTGCTGGTTGGTTCCGGTACCTGCTCTGGGTTGTGCGGTATATGGGACACAAGTGTTCTCACTTTCAGCATCCAAAATAGTCATGACACATAGATGCTAGCCCCACGCAAGTTATAATAAAACTCTATTTTCCCTTTTACACATGCATTGTGAGTTTCTTGATTTCTGCTGGTGTGGGTGTTTGTCCATCTACGGATGTAACATCATATTGATCTGTTTTCAATGGAACATAACAAACAATCTACTGACCTGTCTAACAGATGAAAAGCAACCTTTCATTCATCCACATGCCTTCCAAATCCCTGAGCTCTCGCCATTGTGTTTTATCTGCCATGTCTCTCTCATGGCTGTTCTGAGTGCGAAGAGCAGTTTTTGTGCTGATTTTGCTGGGGTTTTCCAGACCAACCTGGAAGCTTTTTACCCATTTAGAAAGAGAGAGGACTGTATCCTTAATATAACCAAACACACTCCTGGTATTCTGAGCACAAACAACGGGTGGGCAACAGAAGGAAAGGTTTGTTGAATTTAATTTAAAGTCTATAATGAATTAGAATCAGAAAAATACATCTCAGGTACAGCCATAGCATCCTGCTAGTACCCAATCCTGTCAGGTCTTGGAAGCTAAACAGAGCTGAGCCTGATTAGGATGTGGATGGGAGACTGCCTTGGAAGACTAGGGGTAACTAGGCTTAGCCATTAAGGTTGTACAAGCCAATGCAGTCTTAGTGTCAGTCCCAAGACAGAGTAAAATGACAGGGTTACATCAAGAAGAGCATCTGGTGTAAAGGTTAAAAATATGCCCAATCATCTTTATCTGTATATGCAGGGCTGCAAGTGTAACAACAGATGGGTCAAGGAAGTAATTTGCTAATTCTTTTTTTCTTTGAGGAAACACCAGTCTTGTGAATATGAGATGTTGTAATTTATGTAAACAAAAACATTCTCCTCAAAATATTTTTTGGATCAGGTAGTCTTATAGTGAATTAGATGAACTGAACCAGCTTTTGGCACCAGTTCATCCAGCTGCCTTACATCCTTCGGCTTTATGCTGCCACACCAGCAGGAGACAGTATAAAACAACACACTTGTTACCAAAACATGTGCAGCATCTTCCTGCAGATGTCCAAGGACTCAAGGCGCCTCAGGAAGAACAGGCACCTCTACCCTTTTTTATATTGTACATCTGTGTTCAGTGACCAGTCCAACCTATTGTCCAGGTGTATACCTCGATATGTGTAGACTGGCACCACTTCAATGTGTACACCACATGAGAGGACCAATCCGCTTTGTCTTCCCCCCTTGACCCTCATTTGAGATTCTTTCTTCCAGTTTCTGACTGGCTGAACACCTGGTCCAGGTTATCAGCAGTAAGGCAGGGAACAAGGATGGAGTTCCCTGCCTTACTGCTCCATCTGCAGCATCTTAAAGGACTCCCAACTGCAGTGCAACCTCTAGTTTACATGATAGGGCACCTTGCTCTGGTCCCCACAAAGAACCCACTGTCCCCACAATGTGCCAGTATAGCAGGTTTCAATTGTGAATAAAAAAATATCTAGAAATAAATATTCACCTGAATTTGTCTGTTTTTTTAGATTTGCTTATTGTTTTTATATCGAGATATGCTGTCTGGTCTATGTAAAATGTGTTTTTTTTAGTTGAAAAATGATTGCGCGTGGTCAGGGCTGCTGGTGCCATAACTCCGACCTCAAAATGCATAATCACACTCTGAACCTTTGGTGAAACCTGGCAGCCCTGGTCTATTTTACACATGCATGCCCTTTATCAGCACAGAAATTAAAGAATGGGCTTATCCGAGAGCATCCAAATAACACCACTCTCACTACCAGACTCTGGGCAGAGAGCTGTTTAGCAACAGAAGAGTGGAGAACAAAAAAACAAAACACTTTTATTGCAGCAGAATTCTAAATGAATCAATTGACCCTAGGTTAACAACAACAATTAGCCTTCCAGTCAAAACCCTGCTACCATCTCAACTGCTCTCCATTCAGCCTGTTGCTGGAGGTGCATAAATATCCCCTTCACTGCTGGATAAACTTGATTCATTTCAATTATTTAAGAGGTCAGTTAACATAAAATGTTGATTATTTGAAAATATAAATATGCAAATAAAAAGATGATCAAGTGACAGGAGCATACCACATAGTTACATGTTGGAAAAAAGAAGATGATGCACAGAAAACACAGTCACACAGCTGCTTGTTCCTTTTTCCATCTCTCTTCTCCTCATACTCAATGGAACTGCTCCATCATTTGACTTGTATATAGCTTTACAACAGTTATTAGCTGAGCTACAACCATGAATTAACCAGCCAATATAATCAATTTTTTAATTTGCTTGGCTGCTGCTGCTTTGTGTTACAGAGGCTCCATAGGGACATTTGGAGAGGCGTTTAGAAGTGTGTGTCGCATTGGCTTATTATCGGGGAAACTGGTGTCAGTTTACTTCCACTTCTCTAGTATGAAAATATCATATGATGTATAATGATGACACCCACAGTATGTACAGCGCATGCGCTGGTGCCCTGACACAGTAACACGTGCTTGCTATCCCGAGGTATTCTCTATGGTCTCTGTGTGCTGAGGCAAGTTTTTGTGGTTTCTCTTGAGCTAAATTTTTCATGATAATAAACATCTTCTTTTTACTCATGTTTAGTTTAAACCGTGTGTCGTCATAAACACTGTCAAACCATCCATGCGATGCCAGATATAACACTTATTATAAATAATATCCCTCACAAGTTCCTTCAACTGTCCATCTTAATTCACCCTCACACAGCCTTTTGCTCTTATTATTGTTGTTGTTGTTGCATCTGATCATGTGTTACAGGACATGTTTTTCTATATAATATCATCAAATTTCCTATTTTGCCTAAGAACCATGTTATGCTTCTTTACTCTTGCAGTAACAATAACAATTACTTGCAGTAAAAAGGACGTGAAAAATGAGAAGTTTTCACAATAACAGACTGACCTATGATACATATGTATGAAGCTGCAACAATATCCGCCTCTCTGGAGAGTCTCGATGCAAAAGGGTCACCACGGAGGAGATAATGGGGGACGTACAAGGACTGCGGCCATGTCTCATTCTCCATCGCTGTCATCAGTGGGGACTGTCCTGTGAAGGGAAAAAATGGGTTCCTTAAATTGAAAACACTTCACACACACACACACATATATATATATAAAAGTAAATCGGACTCATAACCCTATGTATGAATTACAAACAAAGACATGCACTTTAGACTTTATCCATCCATCCATCGTCTGTACCCGTTTATTCCTAACCAGGGTCACAGGGATCTGCTGGAGCCTATCCCAGCTCTCTTTGGGTGAAAGGCAGGGGTCCACCCTGGACAGGTCACCAGTCCATCACAGGGCCACATAGAGACAAACAACCTCACACACTCACACTCACTCCTATGGGCAATTTAGAGTCACCAATCAACCTGACATACATGTTTTTGGACTGTGGGAGGAAACCAGAGTACCTGGAGAAAACCCACACAAGCACAGGGAGAGCATGCAAACTCCACACAGAAAGGCCCCTGACAGCTTGCAAAACTGTGCCCTTCTTGGTGTGAGGCAGCAATGCTAACCACTGAGCCTCACTAAGATTTTAATTCTGTGAAAAAAATGTATATGTATCTGTGTTGTTTGTAGATTTTAGCCCCACTTTTAACACCATGTTTCCGGAGCTACTGCTGTATAAAGTGCAGCTTAATGTTCTGTTGCGTGTCTGTCACTGACAGACAAATTTTCTGCCTAGCAGAAAGCAATACGTTAGGGTGAATGACAACATTTCTGAGCCTCTCGCCTCAACATTGGTGTCCCACAGGGCTATCTTCTCTCCCCGCTGCTTTATTATATCTATGGACTACACACATTTAGAAATAATGGCTCTTACAATGTTTTTACCTTTTTCTCCTGAAGTTGGTGCACATAAAGAATTCACTCAATTTATTCATTGTTGATTCTTGTACTCATGGCTGATACCCATACCAAGAGAAATTCCTTAAATATTTGTTATATGGTGAATAGAGATTTTGATTCTGAAACAAATAGAGCTGTAATTCACATGACAACAAATAATAAACAAATATAGCTATAACTCCTACTGCCTTAAGAAATAGACACTATGTTATATAATATTACAAAAATCAGCTGAGAGTGAACACAGTGGAGCATTTAGCAGCTAAAGAGCCAAATATTTTCTGTCAAAAACAGAGCTAAAAATAACACAAATAAAGTTAGTCAGCATCGCCTTACTACATGCTTGTTTAAAGCTGCACTTTTTGACTTTGGTGGAATTTTTTTGGCCTTTTGGGACAGTGGAGCAAGCTACATAGACACCACTGGTACATTAGCAGAACTAGTAAACATGTTAGCCTTAAAATAGATCGTTGACACATTGAGCAGAATCCATTATACCTTTTAGCTCTGTTTTTGGTCTTTTGTGTAATGAGAGAAATATCTGGCTCTCTAGCTTTTAGATTCTTATTACTAGAAATAGTTGCTTGAGGTTGATGAGAGTGGAGTTTGCAGAAAAAGGTCGAAAAGCTCCATAGATGAAAGGGGAAATCCAGAACTGAGTCATAACTCTGTGACTTTTTCACTATAAGTGTCCTTTTACAAATTCTATACATTTATATACAATTATATATACTAATTTCATTCCCAGGGTGTCATACTGTACTGGCAGTATTTATAGAGGAATGGTGATTATGATTAAGGAAGAATAACCCATCATAAGACCAGCACGCATCATTCTTTGAGTTTATTATGTTCAGCACAGTTCATGGCTCTAGGCCTAAGTGTTCTCATTGACTGGGCTACACTCTGGGGGCCTCTGACCTCTCTACGTCAAGCCACCCTCTTTTCTCTTCCCTACAACTTATTGACATGGCTAACTTCTTTCCATTTATCCCAGACAACTGCTTCTTTATCCTGGACACAATCAGTACAAAACATTTTCACAGTAAGAAGCTGTTTGCAAGCACCTACAGTGTACACCTGGTGCTCTTTCTGGGTTTAAAAGCATTTTCTCCTTCATTTGCCCACCACTGCATACTTCAGCATCTCAGCATATTCTTGCAGCAGATACTTGTATCTTAAAACATACTTAGTCTTGTAAGTCAAGACCCCTTATAGAGGAGCACTATGAATGTGGAGAGATTGTCTCCATCAACAATTTCACATGATTTGTTAAAAACAGATGTGAGCTGGAATGCCAAACATGCCATCTTTCAAAGAGTAACACAACATTCATACATATAGTACATGTGTTAAGTGTTGGGAATGTCCAGGATGTCTGTGGAGACGGAGTAACTTTAAGAGATGTTAAATGGACATTTAGTGCTTTTACATATTGAAGTGCTTCATCCTTAATCATTCACACACTCACACACTATTGCAACATCCACCAGGAGCAACTTGCCCAGGGGCACTTGTGCACCAGGGAAGCTGGGGATCAAATAACTGATCATTCAGTTAGTAGACAAATTGTTCTACACCAGAGCCACAGCCTCCTCATTAGTTATAGTAGCTAAAATGTAGCACTTTCTTTGTGTGTTCATGAACTTTATCACAGTCAAATTTAGTCTACTGCTGCAAATGTTGTGAAGTATTGTGCTGCAAAGTCAGTAGTTATTTAAATATTAAAACAAAAACAGTCATAACGTGATGATGAAAAGAAAAAATGTGATTTTTCTAGTTTCTGCATGTGAGATTACAAAAACTCATAAGATTGCAGTTGGAACCTACATAAATTAGTAGCCCTAGTCCGACAGAAGCTACATTAACAACCTTGTGAATGGAAAGTAAGTGATTAGAGTCCTGTACCCACTGATACACATCTGCCATGACTCTCTGAATAGATCGGAACAACTGCTGCTAATCCACAGCACAATGTGAATTAATCTGCAGCTGAAACTAGTCCCAGCCAATTTAACTGTTTAAGTAGTTCTGTTGGAGTAACAGAGCTAAAAACTAGTTTCCAGGTGTTTCAAAATATTCATGAGACAGAACAAAACACCATCGTCATTACAATATATAGCGTTATATACTCAATAATGTTATTGCTAATGTTAGCTATCTAATGCTAGCTGTTAGCTTATTTCAGCTGCTACTACAGCAGCAAAAAGTCGACTGCAGAGGAGACACTGGCTCTGGCTCCTGCACTGGCTGAAGAGGAGGCACTGGTACTGGCTCCGACTCTGACTGCAGTGGAGACCCTGGTTCTGGCTCTGATTGCAGTGGTAACTCTGGCTCCAAACCCGACAGCTGTGGAGACCCCGGCTCCGACTCTGATCTGGATGGCCCCGGGGGTTCCGGGGGCTCAGGGAACAAAGGTCCGGATGGTCCCGGGACTCTGCCCCTGGGGACTCCGGTGGCTGTAATCCGAGGACCTCGGCGGGGACATCTGCGTCGGCGCACTGAGGCACGGAGACTCGAACATGGACCTCAGCGGGGACGCCATCGTCGGCGCACTGAGGATCGGGTAACTCTGGAGGCTTGGGCACCTCAGGAGGCTCGGGTCCGGACGGCTGCGATAATTGAGCCAAAAACCGGGGAAAAACATGGTTCATCGGCAGGGACAGTTCTTGGCTCATCCGGACCAGATCTATAGCGGATGACAAGGTCGAGAGAAGAATGTCTCTGCAGTCATCTGGAGGAGATAATCGCACGGCCTGTAGGAGGCGCTCACAGGCGGAGATGGCTTGGGTGTAGTTGTCCGGATCCTGTACTGCCCCAGAAAAAATCCGGGACAGCTGTGCCCGCCAGTTCCTCTCAAGAGCGTCGGTTGCCGCGACTCCCTGGGCTGTGGGGACGTGAGACGGAGCCACAGGCTGAATGTTCGGAAGAGGAGGCTCCGTTTGCTGAGGGTCTAGGGGCAGGACTGGCTTGGGCGCTTTATCCCAACGTCGGTTTCGCTTCTTCCTATGGACCCCAGGTGGGGAGGCGGCCCGCCCAAGAGCCGAGGGTTGCGACGCCGCGGACTGTGGGACTAGCGGCGGTACAGGAGGTTCCGGTGGCCGCGGTGGCGAAGGAGATCTTGGCACTGGACGCTGTGGAGCTGGGTGCTGTCGCCGGGACATACTCCTTCGAGGCAGACCCCACGCTTGATTGCTAGGCGGGTTCCGCGGAAAGCGTCTCGATGGAGACTCCCGACCCAGTCGTCCTCCTTGAGGGGCACTTCGTCCACAGCTTCATAGCGAGTCTCCCAACCCGCCTCCCAGGAGGTCGAAACAGACGTTGGAGATGGTCCCAGAGGCAGGCTCATCCCAGAGGTCCTCGCAGGAGTAATCGCTGTCCAACGGGTCATCCAAAAATGACCCCGGGGAGTAACCTCGAACCGGCCGATTCCCAGGGGAGGGCCCGCTAATTGGGTCGTCAAGGAGCAGACCCCCAAACCTACAAACAGGGACAGGTGTCGAGAGGTCATCTTCAGACTCGTCCTCGCTGTCTAGGGGGTCGTCCAGAAAAGACCCCCTGGAGTACCATGGGTCGTGTTTCTTGGCCTGATTGCTGATCCAAGTAAGGGGGTGAATTCGATCCGAGGTTTGCTGCGAGGGATCTGACAAAAATGGGAAGCTGGGCTGAGACCGAGTGAATAAACCCCCCATCCTTAAACACCTTACCGCAGGTGCAGGAGGGGAGCACGGCTGAGGCAGAGGAAACGCTTTGGACTTGGTTCTTCGGTTCCGTCGGGAAGGCATGATGAATACTAATAAGTAGCCCTTTGGTGTCTGGGGCTAGCAGATGAAGTCTGGTCCGTCTGCTGGCCAGGTTGTTCTGTCACGATTTGGTTACGGAGGAGACTTCATCCACAAACGAAAACCACAGGACTGAGGGAAAAAGGCTTTTATTCACACAGACAGTTTCCATACAATGACCAGTAGATGTCCATGAAGAGCTAGGTCAGACATGAGTGAACAACATCCGGTAACATGCAGATCAGAAGCCTTGCTTCACAAACATTTCTGCGAACGGGATCTCCGTTGCTCACCACACATCTCTCATAAGCCCGACTCCAGTCGGGATAAAAAAAGGCACTGAGCCCCCTGCTCAGTGGAAACAAGCTACCAGTCTGTGTTGAAATAACAGGAGAACACAAGGGCACAAAAAAAGTACTTCCCTGGTCTCCTTTCGTGTCTGTGAGGTGAATGGCGGCGAAAAGAAAGTCTTAGTCGCTCCATCGACAACTAAGAAGCACAACATACATCCTCCGATGTGTAGGGAATTGTTGGGTTTTTAGTTTTAGTTTTTGTAAAGTGCCTTGAGATGATTTGTATTGTGATTTGGCGCTATACAAATAAAATTGAATTGAATTGAATTGCTGAGACGTGACGAGCCGTGGGTAACGGGGAGGTTGGTAAACAGACAACCTGGCGAATGCCAATGGCACCACCAGGTGTATAAGAAGCCCTGCCGGGAAAACGAGGTGCAGGTGAAAACAATCATTAAATCAGGGGAACTGAAAACAACTCAACCAGTTCCTGTCATGATCCTCCCAAATAAAACAAACAGGAAGTCCAGACTGCGGATCATGACAAAAACAGGAAGAATCAAAAGATTATCACTAAAAAACACACCATAATGCAAAGAGATACAAAAATAAAATGATATATTTTTAATGCCTATTTGCAAAAAAGGTGTTTCAATGCCAATGCTTCTTTTTTCAATGCCAAACTTTATTTACAATGCCAAAACTTAAAGAGATTGAATTGGCTCCATACTTATCAGTTTTACTGACTTCTGATTTCATGAGAATTGCTTTTAAAAGGATTTGGCTGTAGATGTTGTGAAAAGGTTACTCCCTTTTCATTAGGTTCCTAAATGTTTAATTATGTTTAGTTGATTTACTTAATTGTGATTGATGAAGGCGGTCCAGAGGAAAGGGATTTGCCCTTACAGTTTTCACCTGAGAGGCCAGAGGTCAATCAGCCGAACCCATCCAATACAATCTCACAAGCCAGACCGTGGGGTGGAGCCACAATTCCTAGGTTTGAAGATGTGGATGATATTGAACAATATTTGACAACTTTTGAAAGATTGGCTGTGGCATATAGATGGACTAAAGAAGATTGGGCAGTGCATCTGGTCCCATATTTGTCTGGTAAAGCAAGAAGTGCTTATGTGGCAATGGACATTAATGAATCATTGGACTATGATAAGGTAAAAGAAGCCATCTTAACAAAGTATGAAATCAATGAAGAGATGTACAGACAGCGGTTTCGGGAACCAGATATTCGCCCAGGAGAGACTCCTTGTGAGCTGTATAATCAAAGATCTTTACAAAAACTGGGTCCAACCAGCTACAAAGACAGTGTAAATAGTGGGAGAGCTACTGATCCTGGAGCAGTACCTTCGGACCTTGTCGCCTGAAGTGAGAGTGTGGGTGAAAGAACATAATCCTAGGACTGGTCAGCAAGCAGAAGAACTGCCTTTATCGCAGCTAGAAGGGGTCCCAAAGTCTTCCGATATGAAAAGAGCCACTGCCCATTCAAGTCTGCTTGTAAGTCTGCTGGGTACGGTGGGGGTGGTCCTATTGGTAGAGATAGTGGAAGAGGGGGAGAGGAAAGGACTGGCATCCCAAAATCAACTAACAATATAGGAAGGAGAAAGGAGAAAGGCCCACCAGTTTGTTATTTTTGTGGGGAAGAAGGGCATATTAAACCTCAATGCCCGGCTCTCAAAGTTAAAGGTGCCAATACTATGTGTTGTGAACCTAGACCTGATCAGCTAAAAGATGTCCAGGAAGTGAGGGGGAAGATGCAGATAGCCACTGTTTCAGTTAATGGCACTCCAACCACAGCTTTGTTAGATTCAGGTAGCACCCAACCATTAGTCACCAGAAATTTTGTGGGTCATGTCCTGAATGTCAGTTAGCCAGTAACAAGAAGGTCAGACCATTTCCACTGCAGTCAATGCCAGTTGTTGATGTGCCATTTTCTATAATAGCAATGGACATTGTGGGGCCCTTAGAGCGAAGTCATTCTGGGTTTAGATATATTCTAGTGGTGTGTGACTATGCTACATGATATCCTGAGGTTCTCCCACTTAGATGAATTACAGCTCAGTCTATTGCACAAGCTTTGTTACAGCTTATTGCTAGGGTAGGAATTCCCAAAGAAATAGTGACTGAGCAAGGCACTGCTTTTCTGTCAGACTTTATATCAGGTTTACAGTTTACTGGGTATTAAAGGGATTAGGACCACTCCTTATCACCCCCACACAGACGGCCTGGTAGAACGATATAACCACACATGAAAGTCTGCTGAAGAAGTTTGTGGCTGAAGATGGAAAAGACTGGGATCGCTGGCTGCCTTATCTGATGTTTTCTTACATAGAAGTGCCCCAAGCGTCTACAGGATACTCACCATTTGAACTCCTGTATGGAAGGCAAGTGAAAAAAAAAAAGAAACAGACATTTCATGTAAATCTGCTCAAAGAATGGCAAGGCAGACCACCCAGTGTCAGTCAGGAGCTGTTGGTGAGGGCAGTGAAGAAAGAGGAGGATCAAACTGAGCAGTTTCTTCCTCCAAACACAGAAGGTATACAGGTGCAATTGAACTTGTGTCATGGATTTCCAGCAATGCAAAAGCAGCTACTGGACATTATCCCTCCTGATTTGTTTGTTGATAAACCAGGTTACACTTCCTTGGTGGAGCATAACATCAGGTTGAAAGATCCTGCACCAGTATGTCAAGGATGTATCGAGTTCCTGAGAGGCTGCTTCCAGCTTTGAAAGAAGAGTTGGAGGTGATGAAGGCACTGGGAGTGACTGAAAGGTCACAAAGTAAGTGGAGCAGTCCAGTAGTGCTCGTGTTAAACAAAGATGGTGCAATCAGGTTTTTATTGACTTTCGAAAATTGAACTCGCAGTCAGATTTTGATGCATATCCCACTCCCCGAGTGGATGATCGGCAAGGCCCAGTATTTTAGTACTTTAGACCTGTGCTGAGGATATTGGCAAATGCCCTTATCTCCTGAGGCTAGACCATATACTGCTTTTAGGACTCCTCAGGGTTTGTTCCAGTTTACTGTGATGCTCTTTGGCTTACAGGGTGCACCTGCCACTTTTCAAAGACTGATGGATCAAGTGTTAGTGGGGGCAGAGGCTTCTGTCTGGATGACATTGTCGTCTATAGCTTTACATGGGAGGATCATCTGCAGCATCTTGAGGAGGTGTGTCAGCGTTTGAAGCGGGCTGGTTTGACGGTGCAGCCAAAGAAGTGCTGTATCGCACAGCAGGAAGCCAAATATTTGGGCTATTTACTTGGCTATGGTTTCATACACCCTCAAAAGGACAAAGTATAGGCTGTAATGAATTGCCTTCGTCCCTGTACTAAGTCTTTTCTGGGGTTAGCCGGCTGGTACAGGCGGTTTGTTCCACATTTGCCTCCCGAGCTGCGCCTCTGACAGATCTGACCCGCAAGTCCAGTCCTCACCAGTTGCCATGGGAAGAGCAGCATGAAAAAGCTTTTTTGGCTCTGAAAGAAGCACTGTGTAAGGATCCGGTCCTGCAGAGTCCAGACTTTTACTGTTCAGACTGATGCTTCCGTTGTGGACCTTGGGGCGGCGTTGCTTCATGGTGAAGGAGAAGATCAGAAACCAGTGGCTTATGTTAGCTGGAAGTTGTGGCCAACAGAGACTTGGTACTTTGCAATTGCGCTGGAGTGCCTGGCCATAAAATGGGCCTTAGAGACTTTCGAATATTATCTGCTTGGGAGAGACTTTGTTTTGCAGACTGACCATAGGGGCTTGCAGTGGCTCCATCAAATGAAAGACTCAAACAGCAGGATTGCCAGATGGGTGTTGGAGATGCCACCCTATCGGTTTCACTTTCAGTACCGGCCTGGGAAATCCAATGTGGTGGCAAACTTTCTGTCTCGCCATCCTGATGGCGAGCTCCCAGAGGAGGGGGAAATGTGAAAAGGTTACTCCCTTTTCATTAGGCCGGGAGTTTCTAAATGTTTAATTATGTTTAGTTGATTTACTTAATTGTGATTGATTTGATTTGTTTGTTTAATGAGTTATATGCTTTATGGTTTCAGGAGCGGGGCCTGGAGGGGAGGAGAGGAGTTTCCCTGGGGGTTGTCAAGTGGGATTGTTGCTGGGAAGTAGAGTGGTGCAATTAATCCAATTAGAAGCAGGTGTGCACTGGTAGGCGATCTCAGTTGGGAGCTACCATTTTGAGCTAAGGCGGGGGGACTTAGATTCAGGGATATCTAAATATGCACATCTATATGGAGTTGTAGGCACCACACTTGTTTGTTCTGTGGTAGCTGTATGGGGTAATAGGGGGGAGTGATATATTGTCCTGTATTAAAGTTAACTGGGGGGGGGTAAACCGGTAACTGAGCTCACCCTAGGGACACCTGTACAGATGGTAGGGTCTAGTGGAGGTGAGACATTAAGACCAGGTAGTCAGGATAGGTAGGGGAGGAAGAGGACAGCTTGCTGTGAGGCCGCGATTCTAAAACACCTTTTTAATGTTTCTTTTGACCCGGGATTTTGTTTGCTTTTTGTCAGTATTTTGTTAATAAACATCACTTTTTGCACGTACTCCGGACTGCTGAGCTGCTTCTTCAAAACATCCCTTTTAATCGTTCGTGCCAAGTTTCCTCCCTTACATGGGGAGCACGGCGCGACAGATCTGCCTCTCTGTATACATATTAGTGTCTACAGCACTTTACACACAGCACTATCGCTCCCATATATCAACAGGGAGGCTTGTCCCTGCTGTAGGATAACATGCAGTAGCTCTGTATGGCTCTCTGATAAACAGAATGAACACGTTTGATAAACATGAATTGTTTGCTTATTTGGTGGGATAACAATGCCTTCTGCTGACAGTGACTCACCACGCCCTTATACACACAGTGTATTTTAATAATTCCAGATTTAAAAACGTCTTTGTTTTGCATTTGCAGACATCACCTGCCAAACGTGAGCCTGGATCAAACTGTCACACAGGTTAGTTTGACTCTACTGATGATGTGTTGTTTCCAAACTAATTCTGTCGGTCTCCAAACAAAGACAGGGCAACATTTAAAAATTATAAACAAACAAATAATTAAATTCGATTATTTAGGCCTAAAAAAAAAAAAAAAACCTCACCACTGCTTACACTGCTTGCAGGAAGCCCAGCTGGGTAAATAAACTTTTTAAACACGCTGGAGCTTCTCTCCTCTGGATCTGACTGAGCGATGGGATAGCAAATAGAAATAAGAAACAGGGGGCAGCTATTGGCATAAAGTTCGCACATTTGCCTCAGTTGGGCACATATTCACCTAAAACATTTCATACCTGGACTTTTTTAAGGTGAATTAAGGTGAAGTCTTGCTCCTGCATATACGCCACAACATGGTCATGTATTTGAGAGTTAAAGTAAAGAGATCCAGTAGGATGTTTACTATATGTCCTCCCTGTATAGAATCGGCTAAATGAGTAGTTTGCCTCACCTCAGTCAGCAGCCATCCCGATTGGACTGTAATTCCCACAAATGAACTCTTCCACTGTTAGAAGAACCGGATCCTCGGGCTGGAAAATCTCCCTGTGGTTCAGCTACAGTTTCACTGAGCCGCAGAGACGCACTGAAACCTAACCCTAACCCCAGCGCGCCTTTAATACTCATGGTCTTAAAGGCTAGTTTATATAAACAGACAGCAGGCACCGTCACGCAGAAAGAGCACCACTTCCCGTCAAATCCTTCAAATTAAAACCTTCCTAATCTCACTGCTTCACACCTTCGCTCTGACTGGGACCTCGCTGTTGCTTCACACCGTCACTTTAATGGTGGGCGAGCTCCAACAATGGAAGTCTTGCAGAGGAAAATGTCAGTGTGAAGACCTGCAGGTCTGTTTCTTTATGGATCAACAAGCAGTGACTGATTTGTCAGGAGTAGATTGTGAGGTGAAACTACAATATAGTGCTGAGGGTTTAAGGAGAGACTGACAGATTATGGACTTTAATAGCAGGGCAGGACTGGGGCTACAGGACCCCCATTCTCTAACCAGGATGGCCAGATGTCTTATGCTGAAGTACCGCCTGGCCCCAGATATGCTGTGTACTAGGTGGATCAAACACAAACTGATGAATGCATTCAACATTTAAGAAAATGCCCATAAATATTAGCATCACCAGATTCTCAAAGACCGTATGTAAAGACAAGCAAACAAATTATGCAGAATATCCCATCTCAGAAAAAACATTGGTTATGTTTTGGGATCATTGACAGGGCTAATAACAGAAAATCAAACCTACTTAGTATAGCTACTGTTGCCTCATATATTATTATGTAATATTATTTGTTCCATTCGTAGATCAATAATATACAAGCATGTGCATTTTCAGGTTGCACATAAATAAACCTGGAAAAACTGGAAATATCCCTAAAAGGTACACTTGCATACATATTAAGTCATTTTAATGAAAGGTTGTCTGTGGCACCAAGATTTATTTTGTAAATCATTGTTACTTCGGAGGGAAACTGTCTTTTTCCTGTTGCATCTGTGTGTGTGTGTGTGTGTGTGTGTTTGTTTGTATGTGTGTGTGAGAGAGAGAGAGAGAGAAAGAGAGAGAGAACCCTGAAATGTTAGAGCTGCAGGTGCTGCTTTTTGCTGAAGTTTTGGGACTATAAAGAACATAAAAATGTTCAGCGAGCCGGATACAACACTTGTTTTGCAACCTGAGGATCAATAATGTTTAAAATGTTTTGAATTGAGTTTGATTGTCCTGGAAATGCCAGTTTTGTATGTATCTACAGGAGGCTTCTATGTGTATTTGTGATAGTGCACCATCAAGATTTTTTTTCTTCATATAGTAGCTGAATCAATTGAGTCAACCAGGACAAGAAAAGAAATGCCTGACTGTTAAAGGTCCTAAACACATATTTTTTTTACTTGGCTTTTTATAGTATAATAAACAGCTTACATTCTGATATGACCCATAGCAGAAAGTGAAATCAGTCAATGGCTGTTTGACCCACTGAGCTGAGCTGGTGCCCCAGATTAAGAGTTGCAGTAGAGACTAAACATACATGAATATCATTTACCCACCTCTCAATGTGTGAAGTAACATTTATGCCTGTTCACCTGCATCAACACACCGGGACCACTGTACACTGTTAACACAGATGCTTTGAATGTTTCAATTTTTCAATTAAATTTATTTGTATAGCGCAAAATCACAATACAATCATCTCAAGGCACTTTACACAAATTTAAAAAACCCAACAAATCCCTTATGAGCAGCAGTTGATGACAGTGGAGAGGAAAAACTCCCTTTAACAGAAGAAGAGAAGAGAGAGAAAAGAACAGCAACAATAAACAACAAATAGACACTGCAGGTTGGTGGGACCAGTAACTGCACATCAGCAATATACAGCTCCAGGACCAGGGACACCTGCAGAAGGTACAGAGAGAGAGAGGACAGAGGTCCTCAGGTAGTATAGACCTATAGCAGAATAACTAAGGGATGGTTCAGGGTTACCTGTTTTATGTGTGAGTTAAAGGACATGTCCTGGTCAAAAATAACTCCAAGGTTTTTCACAGTAGTGCTGGAGGCCAGGGCTATGCCATCTAAAGTAGCTATAATTTTAGAAAAGCTATTTCTGAGGTTTTTAGGCCCAAATACAATAACTTCTGTTTTCTCAGAGTAAATTAAGGAGGGATGAGAGAGGAAGAAACTCTGGGTGCAACAGAGGAGAGAGGAACATGTAGGCAACAAAGACAGGTCAAATTATTTCAAATTTATAAGATAACATGAGCTTAATTTGTCACATGTACAGTTACACATAGTACAATGTACAGTAAAATGTGTTTTTCTACCTGCGGCCAGTAGCTAAACAATTCCACACAAGATAAGAGTAAAAACACAAAAATATGAAAGATAAAAATATGAAACGCTAAGTTGGAGTTCACACTGGAGAAAAGGATGAAAGAATAACAAAGACAGAAACTGATCCCGAACCAGCCTTGGAGTGAGCTGATAGAGAGAGATGTAGCCTACAAACTTTGAGTAGCAGGAAACTATTCGTATCTATCTCACTGATATTTTAATCCAAAATCCAGTCTAATTCAAAATAAGATTGGAATTGGTATTGGTATTAGAGGGCAGGTACTGTACATGTAAGTAAATTGAAGTTCAGTGTGACTCATTTATCAGATGCTAATACATAGAGGCTATCCTGGTTCTGCTGGAGGTTTTTACTTCTGTTAAAGGGAGTTTTTCCTCTCCACTGTCACCAAGTGCTGCTCATAAGGGATTTGTTGGGTTTTTAGTTTTTGTAAAGTGCCTTGAGATGGTTGTATTGTGATTTGGCACTATACAAATAAATTTAATTGAATTGAATTTACGGAGTCTCAAAGAACATCATTGATAAGAACCTGAAACACTGCAGGGGCATTAGTGAGACCAAATGGCATGACCAAGTATTCAAAATGTCCCAGAGGCGTGTTGAAAGCCGTCTTCTCTTCGTCCCCCTCCCGAATTCTAATTTAACGGTATGCATTTCTCAGGTCTAGCTTCAAGAAGATCTTGGCTCCTTGGAGAAGTGTTACGTGTTGAGGAAGGAAGGCCCAAATGCAGATCAAGAAAGGTGAGGTTCTTTTATTCACAATAAAGAATAAGCAATGGTGAGTGATGAGATGTGTCCAGGAGTCGGGACTCCGTGCCGGTGATGACACCGTGGATACCTGGAGTGATCACTGTGGATGGAGAAGGCTTCCCTTGACGATAATATCAGACGATAAAAGTTTTATACACATTTGTGGACAAATATACATTTCAGGTGACCTGCTGACAAAATACATTATGGCAATGTTATGCTAAGTGATCATTTAAAAAAATGTCTGACGTTGAAAAAATAGACTGCACATTAGTCATTAATGAAAACAATTATTTGGAGCAAGACAACAAACCTTGTAGAAATAACAGACATAAATGCCAGTATTTTCATTTTGTTTTAGTATAAACAGAGACAGAACAACTTAATTTAAATAAATTTATAGGAAGTTTATTTATTTATAAATAAATATTTATAGGTAATAATTATAGTAATAGTAATAGTAAAAGTAATAATTTTACACTTGGTTATATTTACTCTTTTATACATTATATACACTTTTTAAAAAATATATTCTATAATCTTATATATATATATTATATACCTATACTATGTACTGTATATGTTATAGACATTTTTAGGTATCACCTCCTTTAACAGGCAAGAGGGGTGGGACCTGCTTTATGGGCTCTGTGAACTCAAGCAAGCTGTGAATACTGTACGTATTGCTCTAGCAGAAGAGGAGAATGTCTTCTGTAAGGAAGAGCAATTGTTCCTGATGTAGGCGGCGGTCCTGCGCATAGGTGGACACAGGTGTTTCCATATTACTTTCATCACAGGCTCTTCTTCTTTCAAGTGTTCTATGGAAGATAATCAATAAAATATTAATATTAATTGTTTATTGAGACCAGTAAAGTGTCACCTCAAATACAGACTCTACTGGACTAAACTACAATGAAAAACTGATATTGTGACACATTGGCTGTGACATTCTAATGCTTTGTTACTCACCTTGTAGCTCAGTGCTGTCCTGATCAGTGGTTAGAGGGATGACTGTGGTGGTCTTTGTGGCCTTCTTAGATACCTGTTTGCAGCACAGTCTTTTGAACTTCTTAAAGGGGTTGCACTTTGTCTTTTTGCCTACATTTCCATGACACACTGGAGGTTCAGCTGCAGTTCTCAGCTGTCTCAAAATAGCCTCCCCAACGTAGGGATGCATTAATTTCAATGCGTCACGCATCAAGTGTACGGAACCAAACTCCTGCAGGAGGTCTGTAATGACTGTCTGGGCTAACTGTGTGTAACTTTGACCCATCAGGGAAGCACTGAATTGATTCTTCACCTTAAGATCAACTTTTTGAATCCGTTCAATGGTTTTTATGGCAAGGTCCAAATGTATATTTGGGTTTGTGATGCCATTGACAGCGAGTATCTCCCCAAGTAGCAGATACAGGAAGGATTCTTGCACAATGTTTTCTAAGAAATTTGTTGGCTCTAACAAAGACTCAGCACGTTCATATGTGGCAGCAGAATCTTGACTATTTGCTGACTCTCCATTGGTTCTTGCTTCTATGACATCTCCTGCTGAATATCTTGGTATAAAGGAGTCGGGCTCGACAGACGATTCCGACGAAGTGGAAGCTGGAGACGGATAATTTGTACCCTTCTGTTTTTGTGCTGACCACAAGAGAACCCTCATTGCACAACGAGCAACAAGCTCCTCAGTCTTCATATAAAGAGCGACTATCCTCGTGTCAGTGAGGTTCTTGCTCCTCACCTTACTGTAGGTCACAGTGTCACTCATACGTTTTCCCACTGGTAATAATGGAATCTGGTAGTCTTGTCCAGTCATTACCACATTAAAGATTCTGTCTGTGAGTTCTCCTAATATAACATTATCAGTGATGTCCAGATCACCACAGACAACTTTTTGACTGATATCCTGCAGATTATCTAAAAATGCTTGTGCCACTTCATCTGCTAAATTCTTGATTATCTCTCTCTCTGTTGTGGGATCTAATTCATGGGAATTGCCCTTTTTTGAAGCAATTATTGTAACGGAAATTAAGGGACAGCTTTCAGAAGGAGACTCAGCATCATTCTCGTCAGGTATAGCATTGGGTATGGCATCCCAACCACTACAGGAATGCATGGCAGGTGATTCACTGTCTTCCACAGTCACTATGTTTCTGCCAACTTTGATAAAGACATTCCTATTGTTGCCACAGATAATTTCACGGTGTGGCCTTTGAGCTTCGCTATATAGGGCTTTGATCATGCGATTAATGTAAGCTGCTAGATCTTTCTTCATGGTAGAAGTGGGATATGAAGCGAATGAAGGGATTTCCACTTGGTCAGTGGGTTCACAAAACTCAATTGGGTCTGACTGAGCTCGAGATACCATTTCAGCTCTTTGCAGAGCCTTGAGTGCTGTTGTCAGTGTTTGGGCCAACAGATTAATCATACCTTTAAGGTCGTCAGTGGAAGTTACACAGCCACTGACAAAAACCACTGGCACTCTGCTCTCCGAGATATGAGTCCGAGTGAACAAAGCCAGGACGGACTTAACTGTTTTAAAAATATGTCTCACAAGTGTCATTAAGAAAATCTTGATGGATGCATAATTCTGCACATTGATCTTCAGACAGTCAGTCAGTGCTTTTCCAACAGAGTCCCCTATGCAGGTATCGATATGATGCTCAGTTATATCAAGAATTGTTGCAGAAAAGGTGCCATAGGTTCTCATGTATCTGTAGACCTGTGGCATAGCACCATCCAGGATAGCTTCTGAACAAGCCTGGATTATATCCATGCATGATAAGGCCAGTGCAGTCGTCATATCATTGGTCACAAACCCATCTGCCAATAACCTCCAGTCCCTATAAGAAAACAACACAATGAAGTTAATTCCAGTCTGAACTCAACTTATGTAAGACTAATATATTTTTACACAGTGCAGCTTCATATCAAATATTTCCTACAGCAACACCGTCTTCCATGTAACATGACTTGATACAGCCTCATATGAGAACTTATTAGTATTATATTTGAATCTGCAGCACTTACAGTACTTCCGTTTGCTCCCTTGATCAAAGGCTGCCTGGACTGAATATTGTTTGTATGTGTGTTTTGTTGTACATATTGAAATAGTCTGAATGAGAGACTTGGGTAAATTTGAAGTTTGTGACTTGTGTCCTGTGCCCTGGACGATGGAAGACACAGGGTGACCAACCTGTGTCTCTCTCATTCTGTCTTCATTGCCTGCACCTACTACTGCTCCTCCTGTCTTTTGATTGGCTCTATTTGCACTTTCTACAAATGTTTTTTTATTACACACTAACATACTTACATCACTTTTTCTACTGACTAACCCACACGTCTGTGTGTAAATTCTTTTGGTTAATAAATAAGCTCATTTTCTGGTAACTTGTGTTTATTCCCATTTTTGTCATGGTCTATGATAAAATCAGGTGATATAATTTCAGCATTGGAGCAACGGAGCAAGTTAAAGGCAAAGGGTGGCCATTTTCTATATTAATAATATTATGGAAAATTACCATCAGGAGATGCAAAACAACAGAGACATAACTGCAACATGCACAAGTTGATACTTTTGCTTTGTGTCTCTGAATCTGGGTGTCTTACTCCTATATAAGAGGACTGGAGCTTCTTTTATTTATTTATGTTCAGGGGACCTTTCTCTTGTAAACTGGACATATCGTCATCTTCATCACTGCATTCAGTAGAGCTCCAATCATCATTCATCTGCTTGGACTCATTCTCACCTGCTGTAAATGCCAGACACTCCTTGAAGCCTCTTGTCTCTCTCTGGGAACAAAGCTTTGCCTTTTCTGAGTAGTTTATTGAACCGTACTTTGAACTTTGCTACTTCCCTCAATTTTTTTAGGTCATTTTTCAGTTTGTGTCCAGATCCAGTGAGGAGAGCACTACAAAAGTGCCAAGTGAAGGAAAAGGGACAGCTTAGTAAGGAGCAAAAGACTAAACAAAAACAAAGCTGTTATAATTGCACAAAGCTTGAGGCTCAATAAATGTTTCATGTCTTTAAAGAAAACCTTTCCACTATGTTGTGCATTATGTTACAGTTAGATACCAGACAAGGGATGTTGGCTTATTAAAACAAACTTCTCCTCTTGCAGCAACTAGAGCAGCATGGTGCTTTCTCAGACACCCAGCAAACAGCATCAAACTCACTTCCTTATGAATGCACTAAACTGTAAAATCCAGTAAGAAAGATGAGCGAACTCTGCTGTGCTTCTGGGAATGTCAGTGGGCCTGAGAAGGAGGATAATTGTATCCTGAGATATAACAGCACGCCGAGTGTGATGATTGGTTTGCCATGATGTGCTGTGACCTGAAACATGGCTGAGGTTGACTTAATCAATAAAGTCCTGCTCTTTGTCTGACATATTTCAGATGCTACTGCCTCTGTTCGATGTGACACGTGCACACATTAGGGGAGTACACACAGCACATGCAGTCACAGGCATGTGAAATAGCAGAAAGACACTCACATGAAAGTATGATACTGGCTAGACGAGGGATGTGCATATTTAGACCAGAAAAAATAAAAGCAAATCAGAAAAACATATATATATTTTTTTCTACAACAAATCTTCAGAATTGATTTTTTTGTGCACTGCTGGGAAAGTGGCAGGAGAAAAGAGGTGAAAATGTAACCAGCACCTTTAAAAAAAATCTAACTTCCTCTGTCTGACTCCTCTGAGGTTCAGATTTTAGTGAAGTTCAATACCAGCTGAACCAAATCTGGGCAGTTGCAGAGAATCATGGGTTTGAGTCATAACTCAAATCATATATATAATATATAATCAAACTATTACAAGGAATAATATATATTATGGAAATGAATATGATTGGCCTGTCCCAGTCCAGTCCAGATTAACAAAAGGGATGGAATGCTGTTTTAGCACCTTAATAGTGTTAGGCAGTTTCTATGTCACATCTGCAGTAACCAGAGTTTTCTAGTTTCAGTTTTTACATGTTCACCTCTTCATAAATAACAGAAAGATTAGATTGTGATGGACTGGTGACCTGTCCAGGGTGTACCCCTGCCTTCCACCCAAAGAGAGCTGGGATAAGCTCCAGCAGGTCCCTGTGACCCTGGTTAAGGAATAAGTGGGTATAAATAATAGATGGATGGATGGATTAGATTGTGATTGTAATCTAGGGACTAACCTCGGGTGTTAATCATTAAAAATAGGTAAAGAGTCCTCAGTGCGCATTCCTGTTTGATCCCTTGTTTGTAGTCCTATGGGGACTGGAAGATCTTCTCTTAAAAATTACGTGTTACAATTAGTCCAAATCTATGTATTTATTAATGTCCTATTATTCAAATTGAGCAGGTGGGATTTTACTTAACTCAAAAATGTTCTAAGGCTAGCAAGAAATAAACTGCTTTCCTTTTTTTTGTAAAGACAACACTTCAGTGCATGTGAGTCTTACCTTTTTATTTTTACTGCATTATTGATGCTGATTATATATTGATGATATATTGATGATTATATTGTTGTTTGAAGGAACATATGAGATCTGAATGTTCTCTTTTAAATGTTATTTCTTCTAATCATATGAATAAGGAACCACTGAGTCGTCTCCCTTATTTATTATGTAATTGCTGGAAGTGATTTTGTGTATGATTTGTGTGCAGGTCCATGAATTTATCTCTAATTTTGTTTTTGCTTGTTATAGTTGAGGAAACTGATGTTAAGAGATCTTATGAGAAACACATTTGCAGAGGAACAAATCTCAAGATGTTTCTGATTATTCTGTGTTTGACTGTTTTATACTGTGCAGTATGGAGACACACTGGGCCCCAAATGGGGTTGACATTAGCTATGAGATAACTGACAGTGTTGAAACAAGCTTAGTATTTTGCTCAGAGTCAGCATCATTTCACGGTACAGCTCACAGGCTTCATCTAGTTATGGTGAATGGCCAAATAAAAATCTCCTCACTATTAATAATCCAGTAAAAATAAAAAGATAACATTCATATTCACTCAACTCTTGTGTTCACAAAAAACAACAAAAGCACTGCTTTTTCTATGGCCCGCCCACTCTTTGATTTTATTGGTCCTTGCCGTGGATTAATCAGACTCATTATGCCCTTAGAGCAAGTTAAAATCCTAATAGTGGCCTCAGAACTCAAAAATATTATACAACACATCACCCATGGCTAATTTTATTTAACTGCACATTTTCTCAGGAAACTGCTGAATCATTTTCACAGTCAACACTTTCCACTCAGTATTTCCATGGATTCTAAAGAAGTCCAGCATGAAAAAGCCTCCAGGTTATTGTGCTGATGTGAAAACTTCATTAATGCACAATTTCCATGGCAAAAAAAAAAAAAAAAAAAAAAAAAAGAGTCTGATAGTAGATAAAGAGGATATTTATTCATTCTTGGAAAGAATCTCAGCTCATGCAAGGATACAGCTTCTGTAAACAAAATCACTTGAAAATATGTTATAAATGTGCACAGATTTCCCCTTTTCTTGGTGTCAAACTCTGGAATGTACAATATGTGGAAGTTAAGCCCTATTACAGTTACACAAAGAGCTGTCATCTAAACGCCCTGGTCCCTCTTTCCTATATGGGAATTATTTCATTGACCCAGCCATATTGTTAAAGAGCAGTGTGCTAGAAGTTTGTTTTATACCAGGCATGAAATTGTTGCATTGTGCCATGATCATCAAGGTCAAATATAAGGTGTCACCAATGTTAAAGCACAGAGTTCAGAATTTAACATCATGGACTCTGTTACACTAGTACAGTATGTTAAGAAGACACCAGCATAAGCATGCAAACCCACATTGAACTGCATGGTATCAAGCCTGAGAATTTAAAATTTAGCTTCTTGAAAGACATTTGTAAGATATCTATAAAATATATATATATATATATATATAAAATAAGAAACACCAGTAACCATTATGTGTAATACACAGTAGATATGAAACAGTTACAGAAAGTTTGACTTGGACATAAAATCTGCTGTCAATTTTGTGACCAAAACCCAGGGCTAAAATGTCCAGAAGGGGTTGAACTTGGTGCTGTACTCATCTCAGTTTATCTCAAGAGCAAGTAAACGCTTTTCATCGGCACAGAACTATACAGTCAGAGCTCAGGACCACAGGTGAGAGCTCACCGAGGGTAACTCACTTCTCACATTGTAATAATTCATCTTGCATCATTTGTTTTTATTTTAGTTAGCCCAGTATTATAAGAACCAAATGCATTCTGCTGTGTAGTTAAGTGCTGATGAAACTATACAGTAAGCAACCAAGCTTTTTTATTTTGCGTTTATGAGATTCATCTTAAAGCCCCTGTGTGTCTCTTCAATGTTTAGACTTAAGCCTCTAAGTATTATCAAACACAACTAGCCACGCTGGCAGCTCAGTGAGACAGCAAAGCTAACATACTCTAAAAATGTTTGGAAACAGCAGGAACAAACAAAGCACTTTGAGAGCACCAGCTCAGAGCAATTCTTGGTCAGAATTGAAGATTTCCTATTGCTGAACTTCTATGCTAGTTATGGGTACATCATCACATCATGTTTGACTGCAGTTACCCAGCAGAGTGAGGGAAGTGGTTCTGCTTTTTGTCCTAGTTTTGGTCTAAAATTTTGAACTGATGGGGGCATCAAATGTCAGGGGATCGCCAAAGTTATAAAGATACATCAGCTTGATGAATCCACCAAAGATTTGGCCAATGTGTCTGTTAAATATTCAAATTGTTTTCTGAATTATTTAAATTTTTGACCTGTCAGTGGTGTAAAATCCAATGATCACAGTTCATTAGGATTCATCCTCTGAGGACAGTTTGTGCCAATGTTCATGGCAAACAATTTAATATTTATGGACATAATTCAGCCCGTAGTGGACCAGCCAACTGACAAACACTGACAGGGATAGGTATCCCTAAGGCTCTGATGCTAGGGTGGCAAAAGAAGACACACACCTCTTAGCACCAGGACGGTCTCAAACATCCACCCAGAGAAGAATATGAAGGTTCATATAATGGTTAAAATTCAACACATATCAGCCTCATCTCTTTGCTCTTCCAAAAGATTTAGAAGAAAGAGAATGTGGGTTATTCCATTATTATACTGGCACTCTATTGTGTTTCCAGTTATTTTAACTCTTGGAATGTGGGAAGAGATGAAGACGAGGAGGCAGATACATGTACAATAATAACAGGAGAACTGATGAGTGCTGTGCGGACTTGTACATAACAAAATATAGATCACAAAGAGGGTTAGGAGAAAGAAGTGTACGAACTAGAGCAGGCTGTGGCAGTGAACTGATATAATGGTCAGATTAATAATAAAAATCAGATTCCACAGATTACTGTGTTATTAGGCTGCCTTTCTATATCCTTGTCAATGAGTTTATAGAAGAGTTTTTTGTTTCGTTGTGCATGTGAAGAGTATCTGTATTACCTGCAGACTTTCTGGCTAAGCACCTGAAGACATCCCCAGCAGGTGAAACAGTCTGACAAACATAGAAAAGACCTGCACAGAAGAGGCCATAGATATATATATATCTATATCTATATATAGATATAGATATATCTATATATCGATATATAGATATATATATCGATATATAGATATATATATCTATATATATATTTACTAGGCATGTCAGTAGACTTAAAAAATATATATATATATATATATACAATATCATGCTGCAGATTTTCCAGACACCATCACGGTAAATGTAAGCTCCCATTACAAACACTTAATAGAATTCTCTTTTTAACAGGCACAGTAGTGTTACCCTGGATAGGAATGCTAGAAAACGTATATTAAAAAAAATAGCAAAGAGCTCTCTGAACCGCCGCAACCAGAGTGGAGGACTGCTGAAAAGCGGTATCTAGGAAAGAAAAATATATTGCTCTGAGGACCCAAAGATGTTAACTGAAATCAAACTGTTCTTTCTTTTAAAATTAACTATTTGTGCATCATAAAAATATGAGAAGGAAACTTAGGAGAGGAAAACAAGCAACCCCTTGCTTTAAACAAAGTCAGTAGTACTGAGAGCAAACCTCCTCCCTGAGGAGTTTGAGGAACGCCAGAGTGAAGGGGAAAGAGTGTGAGTGGCAGAGTTACAAGTCCAGAGCAGTAGTTTGATTTAAGGCTTCTGTTTTTCTTTTTGTTGGCAAAAAAAAAAACATATACATCTGTAACCTAATTACATCTAGCTTGAAAAAACTTATATGTGCAAAATGTAAATCTTACAAATATGGGGAGAGTTTATTTGTTGTAAATCACTAAAAAAAGATTGTGCTTCAGGTGGTTCATCTGATTCCCCACCCTCTCTCCATCATTCAACTATTCGTTTGTCACCGCCCTCTGCTCTCTGGTTGGGTCCACAGGCCAGAGCAGCTGACCTTGAGGCTTGCTGTTGGTTGGAGTCTGGGCTTCACGTTGAGTGGACGGTCCGCTTTAGTTTTTCTACCTCCATCTGTGAAGGACAAAAATACAAGGCACACACTCAGAGTGGATATCCTAACACTGAAAAACTAGAGCCTCTCTGGTAAAATAATACACAGTACTCTGTACAGATAAGACTTCTGTGACTTATCGGATAACCTTTCATGTTAACACCAGCATTGTGGTTATGAGTTTGGCTCCATGTTTGTTAGGTTACAACATATCTCCAATTTCATTTATAGTTATACTAATATAGTCACAATAATTATCATTAGCAAAAAGCAGGCACTGTTGACACCCCCCTCCGCCCGCACTTTATATTAAAGGATTTGACTGATGAAAAAAATAAATAAAAAAAATAAAACCAAAACAACCAACCCAAAAAAAACCAAAAAAAAAAAAAAAACATGGACATCCATATCATCCATTTTAAAGATGCATAAACACGTTGCAACATGCAGCTTTACCCAGCAATGAGTCTCGAGTCCCAACGGACCTCAAGTTTGATAGCAATCTCTTTTTGTAATCATGTGGTATCTCGCCTTTTTCAACATGTGTGGAAGTAGAAGTTATCCTATGGGGTTTAAACAAATATGAGGTTCTGTCTCTGTGTATATATTATGGGGATCTCTGGTGGGGGGTTATGTCCTCCTGTGTCACTCATATCTGTGTCTTGCTGGAAAGGGCTGAGCTGTTGCTGCATTACCAGACCAATATAATGATCAGACACCAGGTAACATGACCAATAGTGTGATCATGATGGAAGAACCCAACTGTGTTGGGCTAACGAGCTAAGCAGGAAAAAATTGGCACAGTTCATCTCAATAGTATGGAAACACTTTAAATCAAGTTCTAGTCAAAAAGTAAAATATGAACAACTTGTATTTCACTTAGCTGATATTTTTTATTATTATTTTTTTCATTTTTGATCTAGGACTGAAAAAACAATACTACATCAAGGTCCATATCAAGGTCTGCTCTTATGCTCTCAACATATGACATGATCTGTATGAGCACATGGACTCTATGGATGCTCAGTTTATATAAAAATCTATTTTACAAATGTCCAATGTGTGAGTATTTTATAATGATATTCTGGCAAAGGTAAAGGAGAATTCCCCTAATTTTACAGAGCAGATAGAACTGACATTTAACAACAAATCTGCTGCATAATATTAAGCTAGGTGTACTGCAACTGTCAGGCTACCAAGATGCGTACCCAGGGCCAAAACACAGGCTAATATACAACATTATCTGAGGGCACCAAAGTACTGAAAGAGCACAATGTGGCCACAATGGAGAAAAGTCTATTTGGCGAAACCAATGAGAGTACTGAATGTAGACGGTGCAGCTATGGGCATCACTGTTACCTGCAGGACAGCGCGCTTTTGCCTTTCCTCATCCAGCTCTCCTCGTAACTGTGCTATCTCTTTCCTGGAAAAACAAATATACACAAACACAAGCACACACACATTAGCATATGTATATTCATTTGCCCTAACAACTGTGTGTTCTTTGGAAATTAAATTAGTTATTAACTTAAAGTGTATGTCAAATGTTTCTTTGAATATAAAATGAAAGCTTAAATCCTAACACATTGCTAAACTTTCACTAACGGAGCCAAGTGCTAGTACAATTCTAAGTATCCAAAAACAGCTCATCGTGAAACTGTAGCTCGGAATAACTGAACAGCAACTATCGTTACATTTGCTGTGCTTTGAGCAGCTCCACAGATAGCAGCAAGTCCTTCATCTGGCTCCTCAGCTCATCCAACGAGGAACCCGGGTCTTCAGGCTCCAACCGAGGCCTGCTGTTCAGAGACACACTGCCTGAGCTTGAGGCTGCTGCAGGGCTTGACTTGCTCTCGGTGGGCTTGTGGAGTGATGATGACGGTGATGAGGTGTTTATGGAAGGCTGCAGGGTAGAAAGAACATTTTAATGTGTGTGTGTGTCCAAACTTTTATGAGCAGTAGGCAGTCTAAGTTAGCCACATTCGGTAAGTATCTTCCAAAGTTGCTGTCTTTATACAGCTAAATCCTTTCTGTTTGTTTTTTTATGCTGACCCACAGTGAAGAGATGCTTTCAGACAGCCACATGTAGGTTTGCATGCTGGGACATAACACTGGCAATAAAACTGCACACAAACCTTAAAAAAAAAAAAAGAAAATATCTGAAGACTGTGGATTTTGTCACTGATCATAATTGCGCAAAAAATACATCTCTTGATGGGCAAAATAAAGAGGTGGAGTAACTACTTGTGTCAGTTTTTAATTATTAATACTTTTGCTCAAAACATGTTTGTGCTTTGTCATTATGGCTACATTGATGGGCAATAATGGGAATTTTATCCATTTAAAATGAGATAATAAACACAATGAATAACTATCCATCAACTAAAGTGCAGATATTCAAACTACTTTTCCTATCAAAACATATTTAGTTTGCAAAACAAAAATAACAAAAAGAGCATCTTTTGCTACATATTTTCTTTTTTTATATTATTTTATATCTATAATATTTTCATAATCTTTCTACATATACTCTTTCCCCTTCAGCCAACTGTAATTTATCTAATGTAGTTGTTAATCTTTCTCTGTGATGTAGAAGTTGTTTGCAGGTATAACTTTAGCAAGTGGAGACCGTATAAGTATATAAACTGCTCATCACAGGTTTTTTTTTCCCCTGTCATTTTTAATACTTGCATCCCCAGGGTAAAGGATTGGTAATACAAGGTTAATGGTGAGGCTCAAATTAAATCCAGAGGGACTGGAAGCAGCAGGATAGACAAGGATTTAAATCCAGTGATGCAGTGCAGGTAAAAAGTGCTCTCTTACACAACGGGATATTGTAGCTTGTTTTTTCATAAAGGAGACAGACATTGAATCCAGCCATTATGTATCCCTTCTATCTTCATGTAGAGAAATAAGAACTGAACTAAAAAAAATCAGCAAAGAAGAATGCAGCATTTTGTGGTGTTTCAAATAAGTGTTTTGAGACATCCCAGGATTTTCTGGGAGGGGTTCAAATTACTACTATTCTCAAGGGTCAATGCTCAAGCCAGTGATGACAATAAACATAACAGCCACTGGTTTCCATCAAGAGCTTTTGCAGCTATCTCAGTTACCTTTCTGGTTTCTGTTAGCTTTGCTTTGGCATCCTCTTCATCAATCTTGAAAGCCTTTTCCACACTCAATTCCCTATTGGGCTGCAAGGAAAGAGGTTTATTTTAATATTCAGCTGACATTAAGATCTTTATTTGAGTTACAAATTCTTGACTGGCTAATCTCAATGATGAACATTTTCTAACAGCAACAACATTCTGCTAACACTCAGGACAGAGCCTATCCACAGCAACACGACTATACAATTATTTGGACCAGTGTGGCGGGCCGATATTTTGACCCAAATCACAGCTCGGAGATGATTAGAGAAGAGGAAGGCAGCTATGAAGGTTGCCATCAAGTGGGTGTTTCACCACCTCATGTGGTGAGAAAGGGGCTGTCAAAGTGCAAATTGTGGATCCATGTTCTTATAAAATGTGCTACTGGTGATGAAAAAAAATGGAAAAAGCTGACGCCACTTCACACATCCTTGTGTGCCAGAGTTAGTGAGTGTGTGAGTGTGTGTGTGTGTGTGTGTGAGAAAGAGGGTGACAGGTTAAAGAGAGCGATCAGAGATGAAGGAAATTCATGGAAATGATTGAGAAGAAGAAAAAACCGACCTGATATATAAAAAGACACAGCAGCATGAATAAAGCTGTTATAAATGCATGTTGTGCTGCAGGTGAAGTTGAGCATGAAAATCTAAATTTACTAAACAAAAAAGTGCCTGTAGCATCAACAGGATGGCACTGTCAGAAAAGGAACATCTTGGTAACCTGTTTTTTGATTAGAAAGCCCTAAGTTTAAATCAAGAGTTTTAGACTACAGCTGTTTGTATCTAGGTGACTGATTGTATGTTCATAAAAGTACAATGCAATATGCATAAAAGTTTAACAGGAATATTCTCCACGTTTGATGTGATGCAGCTAATACAGAGCTGATAATCTTCAGAAGTTTCATTTTAACCATTAGGGAATAATGTTCAAAAAGTACATCTGACCTGAAATGATTTATCTCATGCTGACATGCATAGGCATCCTGATGTGAATACAACTCTAGCTGTACTACTATGATCTGTGTATGAATATGCATCCTCACCGAATGCCCTCCACCAAACTGGGCAGGCAGCCTCCTGCCAGGCATCTTTGGTCGGTTAGCAGTAGGGTGAGAGAGCTTCTCAGAGGTAGACGACAACTCATCAAAACTCATCAGATCTGTTGAGGACAAGATAAGAGCAGCAGAGAAATAGATATTACTGTAAACTGAACCATACCTACAGGTGTTTATATTTATTTTAAGCCCTGGTTTGAAAAGGTGAGATCATGTTAATGCTTAATTAACAGCATGTTCTATAATATCTGATAATTTCAACAACAGGATAAAACTTTAACTATTAAGTGTGCAGCAGCACAAAAATGTTAATTATTCTGCTTTTCACCTTTCCCTCTGTAAAAGGATGGTTGGGTCAAAGAAGATTAAAGATCTGTGTTGAAACAACCCTTTGTTTCTGTAGTTTCTTTTAACACCCATTTACCACCTCCTCCTAATGTCATACTCTAATCATGATCTATTGAAGGTGTTTTGGACATGGCCATTCAAATGGATTATCACCATGCACAGGCAATGGCATGCATGTTTTTTTAGTTGTTTTTTCTTGGTGGACCTGTTGACCAGTGAAGGGGAAGATTTTTCTTTTCCCCATTTGCTGCATGGTCAAGAATAAAATTGCATCTAATGCATCTATTCTTAATATAGCTATTCTAATATGTATTTCAGTACAAAAACACAGCCATGGCAAACTAAATCGAATTTAGTTTTATTTACCAATTAACTCCAAACACCTCTATTTCGCTGTTGAGCTGCTATCAGTGAGAAAGCACATTCATGCAGATGCTTTGCATTAGAAGTCTGCCAGGAAAAGAAAGGATTATGTTCTTTAAGCCTTCAAAGGGCTTTTAATGTGAAACATCACAGTGATTAAGTTTCATCAAAAGCTTTAACACCAATCAAAAAAGAGAATGATGCAGGTATAATTCATTACAAACAGAAAATGAAAATGTGTTACTGTGCTTTCCCTAATGTAACTAAAACCCGACAGCACACACAGCAGAGAAAATTGCATGGTTCTCTCTGCAGCTGAGAGGAAAGTGGAAAAGGCCATTGTTACAAAATACAGGGAATGCAGGTAAATGAATATTCATACTAACCTGACACAGTTTTTTTCCCAAGTGTGTTCAAATGATCACATAATGGAAAGGATAAATCATAAAAAATTTTTATGCACTGAAAATCTAGGCTGACTGTTGTGTAACAACACTATGCTCCTATCCAGTTATAAAGTGCTACAGTTAGAAAGCAATGCCTGTGATCAGGGTATCTGCAGGTTTCTAAGAGCTAGATTTAAGACTTTTTAAGACCTTTTTAATACCACACTGAATGAAATTTAAGACCAATTTTGTAGAAATAAAATAAAACATCCCACAATACAACCAATTCCCATAACACACTGTTTATTGATATAAACTGTTTACACACCGTTTGATTCATTGAGTAAAACAAAAATAAAATGCCAGGTGTTTTCCGACAGGTTTCCGCAGCCGCTTTGTCTTATTCACACCGCATGTGGGTCTCCAAAGCTTTCATACCCATTGTTCTGAGTTTTACTTTTTTTTGCACAGCCTGCACCGGACCTCGAACACGTCGCCACGAACTGGACTTAACCACGGCGCAAAATTAGGGTTTTGTAACCAATTGTCATTCAATTTACATTTACCCATGGCAAAAGACTAATGCTGAAACTTTCCCCGCAGTTCACGCAGCTGCCGGAAAGCATGTGTTAAATAAACTCCCCTCAAACGCGTATTTTAGTTGGTTCCGCCTATTTCGTTCTGCATAACAAATACGCGAAAGGCTTTCAAATAATCTTCTATATGGGGTCTGTTAGATTTCATTTTAAGACCTTTGAAACGCGAATTTAAGACATTTTAATGCTAATTAAGGCCTTAGTTTTATAATATGGAATTTAAGACTTTTTAAGGATCCGCGGACACCCTGTGTGATTGACTTTTTAGGTTCCAAGAGGTGATGAATGCCAGACTGGCCTCGGGTGTGAAGTTTTAGCAGCCTGTTACCAGGCTTTTATGTCTCTCAAACTTGCACTGAGCTATTTTGATTTTAGCTGAGTTATTGTAGATACACTTCCCTTTCTCACTTTTTCACTATTTTTTGAAGGCACATTTGCATACTGATGTAGTGATCAATTTTCTCTGAGTTGCAAGAGTTAATAAGCAATATTTCTCCCACTTGTCACAATTATTTTGGAGATACTGTTCTTTAAAACATCCAAACCCACAGAATAGCTTTGAATTTACTGTCATCCATTATGCAGAACTAAGGATGTGATCGACTGATATTTTTTTTAACACGGTTTGTCAAAAAACTAACCACAGAACACAAAATTCTTTTTGTCCTTCCACTACTCCCTCAATCTTGTGATTTGGATCCGATTCTAGGAGTCTCGATTCACAGTGAAGTAAATGCTGAAAGACAGCAACCTCCTTGATTGTTCAGGGCTCTACCTGTATAAACGGAAGTAATATGTATATATCCATACCGAAATCTGTGGACTTGTCCCCCCAGTCCCCAGAGAGTGTTTTGGGTTTGGTGGGTAACAATGGCTCCAATTCGGACCTTGGTCGCGTGGAAGGCACCTCTCCATTGTGGCTGCAGTTAAAAAGGAGAAATGGAAAAGCATTTATTGACTAAACTCCTACATTTATGCACTAAAAAGATCAAGTCACCAGTCATTACTGTGCATTATACTTTTTAAACCCTTTCCTCTTTGAATACACAACTATACAAGAGAAAAGATTTGTAGTGTAAAACGACTGTAGCGTTCAGAAATGGTGAACTGACAGGTGAATAGACTTACTTTAGGTTAGGTGAGGGGGCAAGAGGCTTGTCTGGCCTCTTTGGTGGGATACCTCCCAGTCTGCCTTTCCCTGGAGGGGGGATTGGCTTCTTGGGTGGGACCACTGGTGCTGCAGGCTTGGATGGTTTGTGATCTGGGATCAAAAAAAAAAAAAAAAAACAACAAAAAATCACAACAGTGAAACTGCCCACAATACAAGGAAAATAAATAAAAACAAATAAGCAGAAAGACAATTTAAAAAAAATGAAAGTAGTAGAGACGAGCTTTAGTGGTAAGATTGAGATACTTTAGTGACAATATATGATAATTCTGCAAAGTTAAGAACCATGTCTCCTTAAAACATCCACGGAAGAAGCATGCAAACATTGCAGTCACTCCTAATAGTATATAGAGTACATGCAAATGTTGCATCCAGTCTTAAAGGGATAATGACTCAAGGATATAAGTAACAAGACATGCCAATAAGCTGTTTGTTAAATAATGTGATTATTTAAAGATTTCAGGGCTATTTCCTTTTAACAAAATATGCATTTATCTTAAAATAATCCTTATTCAAAACCAGTTGCCAGTAAGTAAGTAATCGTTTCTGTTTTTGCCTGTCTCTCTACACTGAACTTTAGTAAGCCTTGTGGGACTCTGGAAAAAAAGATCTCATGTCCCCCAGGACATTCAAGCAAATGAACACAAGGAAGAAAAGAGGAAGCAGAGGCTGATGTAACGAGCAAGAGTGCAGAAGCAGTCTGACGGAAAGGCAGAAGAAACAACAACAACGCAGCAACAGTGAAGACAGAGACATCAAGTGTGATGGAACCATCTAACTGCTGATCATACCACCAACTGCTAAAGTGAAGACTTGGACACAAAAGATTTTGAGTGTGAAGCAGAGGAAGAGAGAGGGTGAGTGGGCACATGCATCTGCACTTTAGTGTGTCAGAAAAGGTTAAAGCACACATATTAAAATTGAATCTAAGGGTGCCAATATCAAACCCTGTGGGTGCTGTGGTAGAGAGGAGACTTTCTGCAAGAAAAAAGTCAAAGTCACCTTGGAGAAAAGCCACAGTGGTTAAAATTCAGAAAAGAATATGCAGACAAGCAGAACGTAGGTGGCGAAAAACCAAACTCCAGGTTCATTTCGACTTGTACAAAGAGAGTCTTCAACACTATAACCAAAAACTAAAAAATGCAAGGCAATCATTTTTCTCAGAGGTTATCAATAGAAACAGCAATAATGCCCGCGCATTGTTTTCTGTTGTAGACAGACTCACAAACCCAGCACCCTCTTTTCCTTCTGAACTACTGTCCAAAAAGTCATGCAATGATTTTGCAGCCTTTTTCACAGACAAAATATTAAAGATAAGACAAACTATCTCTAGCTGCAGTCCTAGGAACATGACAATATCATCTGTGCCTCCTTTTTCTCCAGTGAATCTAGAACATTTTGATCTCCTTGATCACAGAGCTCTGGCAGAAACGCTTCTACAATTAAAATCTACATCATGCTGCCTTGATATTTTACCAACAAATTTTTTTAAAAATGTTTTTAACAGCTTAGCTCCAGATGTATTGCAGATTGTCAATAGTTCTCTTCAGTCAGGGCAGTCTCCCCAGGCCTTAAAAACTGCTGTTATAAAACCTCTTCTTAAAAAGCCTAATCTAGATGCTTCAGCAGTAAGTAACTACAGGCCAATATCAAATCTTCCATTTCTGGGAAAAATAATTGAAAAAGTAGTTTCTCAACAAATTCACAGATTTATGGTACAAAACAATCTTTTTAATGCACTTCAGTCTGGATTTCGTGCACACCACAGCACAGAGACTGCACTTATTAAAATTTTAAATGATTTACATTTAAATAATGATGAGTCCAAAACCTCTGTTTTAGTACTACTGGATCTCAGTGCTGCATTTGACACAGTTGATCATGATGTGCTGCTTCATAGACTAGAAGCTTGGGTGGGAGTTACTGGCTCAGTGTTAAATTGGCTAAAATCTTACTTACAAGATAGAGACTATTTTGTCTCACTTGGTAACTATGAGTCTGAGCGAACAAAAATGAAATGTGGGGTTCCTCAGGGGTCTATTCTTGGTCCTCTCTTATTCAATATCTACATGCTGCCCCTTGCTCAGATTATGGAATACTACAACATTGACTACCATACCTATGCAGATGACACCCAAATTTATATATCAGTATCATCTCATGATTATAGTCCTCTAATTTCATTATGTGAGTGTATTAATCAAGTCAAAGAATGGATGTGCCAGAATTTTCTCCAGCTTAATACAGACAAGACAGAAGTGATTGTTTTTGGCCCCAAAAATGAAAGGTCAAAGGTCATTGCTCACCTTGACTCCATGTCATTGAAAGCTACAAATCAAGCCAGAAACCTTGGTGTAATCATTGACTCAGACCTGAATTTTAACAACCACATAAAATCCATCACTAAATCTTCCTATTACCACCTGAAAAACATTGCTAGAATAAAAGGTTTTCTGTCTACACAAGATGCAGAAAAACTTGTTCACGCATTTATCTTCAGTAGGTTAGATTATTGTAATGGCTTGTTCACAGGTCTTAGCAAAAAGTCAATCAGGCAGCTGCAGCTAATCCAGAATGCTGCTGCCAGAGTCCTTACAAACACCAAGAAACTGGACCATATCACACCAGTTCTCAGATCACTACACTGGCTTCCCGTTAGTCAAAGGATAGATTTTAAAATTTTATTGCTAGTTTATAAAGCACTAAATGGTTGTGGACCAAAATATATCCAAGATATATTGGTTCCCTATGAGGTTTCCAGACCCCTCAGGTCATCTGGGACAGGTCTATTGTGTGTTCCCAGAACCAGAACCAAACAAAGTGAAGCAGCATTTAGTCACTACGCTCCTCACTTGTGGAACAAACTTCCTGAACACCTGAGGTCTGCTCCAACTGTCAGCTCATTCAAATCAGGACTGAAAACACTGTTGTTTACTGCTGCCTTCGAATAATTGTTATCTTTGTTTTCTTAATGTGCTTTTATGTTTTATTTTAATTTACTTTACTTGATTTAAATTTATTTTATGTTGAATGTCTTTATTTTAAACGCTCTTTCAATGCTTTTAATGCTTTTAATGTAATTGTATGCCTTGTAAAGCACTTTGAATTGCGTAGTGTATGAAAGGTGCTATACAAATAAATTTGCCTTTGCCTTTGCCTTCTGCTCTATTTGCGATATGAGCAGACAACAGATGCTAAAGTGACAGTGTTGAAAAAATTACTGCTCATCACGACCTGGAAGATGTGACTATTAGCCTGTTGCTACTTAACCTCACTGAAATTTCACTTTCAATATAAACAAAGCACTTATATGAAACTACCTGTACTCTGTAAGAAATCATACCATTAATTATTTCTATGGCACTGGTTGAACCCTGCAAAGTTTCCCCCCAGTGAAAACACTTATTTCCTTTATCCTGTATTTTTAGAGCAAATGTATAATATAGCATGTGTGCTTTGTGAGTTTCATAACATGGGTTCCTGTGTTCGCTGATTTTTAATACTTGGACTTAAATACACCAGTCAAGAAATAAATCAGAAATGCATCTGAAATATTTGTAAAATACCCCATATCCAAAAAGTAGTGATACCCAACCACCAATAACCTTTCTGGGTACTTATAAATTAGGCGTTGTTCAAGGTCGGTTGTCTTTTCCTTGACAGTTTTTTAACTTACTATTACATTACATTAATTATTACAATTTGAAACACCGAACCACCACCCTCCTCAGGGGTGCTGAGCAACTTCCCAGAGCGAAGCATCAACATCACCCCAATATCAATTTTTGAGTATTTGAATAGCAAAGGAGATAACAGTAAAGAGGAGCAGTGCAAATTTCTTTAGTAAGAGACTGTGCTAATGTCTTCCAGCACTGCTAGTCACACCAAGAATACTTGGTGGGAGAGCAGTGCGAGTTGAGAGATGAAAGCTGTGGCTCCAAAATCAGAAGTAGGAAGAATGAAAATACTTAAACCAGAAGAATATGCAGTGTAGTAAAAGTTTTTCAAAATTGGAAAAAAATGTGGGGAGTGTATAAATTTGGAATGGTAAAAAAAAAATGTATGGAAATGGTTGTACCTCTGTCCTCCATCTTGATGGGATGAGGCTTCTTGTCAGCACTGGGAACCTCCGGTTTGAGAGCTTTAAAATGAAACATGGTCCAAAAGTCACTTCACCTATCTGACCAGACTGATTTAAGGCTCAACAGACAATATTAAGAACACATTTTCACAAGAACAAAAAAAAAAAAAAAACAAGCTGTCTGACAAGCACCCACACTCGCCTACACACTATCTTCTGCCAGACACACATTTAGATCCATTTATATCTGGCACAAAAGATACCCTACTGTCTGTGGGTTTTTTTGTCTGTGCAACACCCAGTTTACAAAAATCTCAACACAGACAGGAAGTTGTGCACAAGCACATATTCACTCATGTCTAGAAAACAGAAACACACAAGGCTGCAAAGCACGAGCATGAACTGGTAGAAAGACAAATGCAAATTCTGTGTTACTTCCTGTGTAGGCAGGAGAATGCACAGAGACCCAAGGGTGCTTTTTGGAAACTGTAGATGTTAGTGTTGATATCAAGCACCACTTCTTTTACAGTACAAAAAAAAAAAGCAGTGGTGCCTTTTATTCACATCTTAATATGAAGAAACCAGTCACCTGACCTTATCATGTTTATATCTCCTTAGGTAATGTGGTCACTGCCTGTTCTTAGCGGTATTATAAATGCCCATGGTGAAATTTAGGCATTAAAGTAGCAAAAGGCAGTGTACAAATGGGTTTATGACTGAAGTAAAAACAAATAGTAAAAACCTTCTAAATATATTAAAAGATCAAAAATGAAAATAATGAAAACAAAACATGAAGTACCCTATAGATTAATGAAATTCAAGCTAATATTACGCAACATAGCAATTAAGTACATACACAATATATGCCCTACACTGCTACATTATACTTTAGTGCAAATCTGGCAAATTTCTTAACTAATTGCACATCAAGGTGTGATTGTTTGTTCACTGTGGAACAAAGTGTGCAGTGAAACCTTCATGAAACATACCACAATCAGGGGTCCGAACTATTCTTGCTGACTGGTCAGAGTATTTAGTTATTACACCCCTTTGGGACTTTTGTCTTTGCTACCCCCTGCAGATAACCTCAAACTAAAATATACAGTATATGCTAAGTGCATTATGACAGAATGATGGCCTTGTGTACCATGACCTACTTCAGTTCAACATCTGCCTCCTGTTGCTGTGGGAGCGACAAGGGGTGATGAACAAGGATGCAGCATAAATGGAACATTGAATGATCTTATCTTTATAAAGAAAGTGGTCAAATAGCATTTTTAGTGAATGCAATTGTCTTTATGATTTTAAAAAGGGCACACATGTGTTCTACATGTTCCAAATCATGGCCAAAACCATGGCCAATGTTTCTCAAATTGTGCCAGGGGTATGTCATTTTTTTCATTGTAGCTTGGTGTTGGTCTCTAGCAAGAGCACTGGGTTGGGGGATACCCGTTTTACACAAACTTCCGCTGATGCCACATGTTACCACATGAGTGTGATCATGTCCATATACATTTACACAGTATCTGCAGGAAGACATTTTCAGTGACCAAGGTTATTTTATTTTTATAAGAATGATAAAGTGATAATAAAAGGGACCTAAGTGAAAAATGAATATTGTCTTATACTTAAATTAAACTTTTAGTATATAAAGTCTGCTAAAAATGTTACAAAGTGTATTTGTGTTGAAATATAGTGAAAAGTATATTTTTGGTAAGTCTCCGAAGTACATAACTATCTCACCAGGACACCTGCCCTGTTCTTCACTCATTCTCCTGACCCCACAGCTCGATTTCTCTCCTGTGCCCATTGATTCTTATTTTTGGCTGTCCATGCTCGTGCTCGTAAGTACTAGTAATACTGTGTAGTTTGAATGTACCAAAACTATATGTAGGCTACTTTAGAATTTATTCTGTTGTGCCAATAACTCCACATTCCCCAAGTGGAAAAAAAATATATAGATTTTTTGTATATTTTCTAAAAGTATATTTAGTCTAATTTTTAAATGTTAAATTTCATTATACTTGAAGTTGTGTTAAAATTAAACCACTGGACGCTTATAAATAAATGTATTTTTATATATATTTACAGTGCCAGGGAAGTAAGACTTAGAAACACAGGCGGATATTTTCTGATCAAGCTTAAAGTGAAGTCACACATCAACAACGATCATACCCACAAAGCTTTAAGCTCAGTAAGGGCATAAAGTTATTGTTCTAACTTTATTATATGCTTTCTCCATAGACAGCCTTACCTATGCTTTTTGATGGTGGAGGCGGCTTCTTCGGTTTCTAAGAGAATGCAAACAGAGAAGAGATAGAGCTGAGGGTGAGATTGAAGTGGATGATGACTCACACTATCTCAAATATAGAAACCCCAACCTGGATGAAAGAAGAAACAGACAACAGGTTTTTCTAAACAGAGAAAATCCAGAACAGAAACCTTTAAATAGGAAGAAAAACATACTTCTTAGATTTATAGATAAAGCCAAGTAAAAATTGCAAAAATGTAAAGATCTTGCTATAATGTGAAGCCTCTTGTCTTAATATTGATAAAAGTATATGTATACATTTTGAGTATTCCAGTATCCAGTAGGACCATATGATACTGACTTCAACTACAATAGCCAGCCTGTATGTGGAAAAATAACACTACATGCTTTTTGGCAAAACAAATGCTCTACGATGGTTCTTATTTGCACCAGCCGAGTGATTACAATACATATATTTTCTCTTATCTCATCTGTAGAGCTCTCTGCAGTCAGACAGCACAGCAACAGCAACTAACAGAATGAGACTAGACTAAGAGCAGACTGTAACTTAAAGACCCCACTGTGGCACTGATGCTGTTCCACTTTAACTCTGGCAAAATGACAGTTTTGTTACTAGGACATGTTATGGACTGAATTGACTGACATGTACTTTACAGAAAATAAAACTGTTAGGTAAGACTTCCAGGGCTTTGTGTGTCCTTAAAAGCATATAATGAAGGCATCAAAGACGTCTGGCTGAAATGGAAGATACTCACCCAGGCCCAGACCAAAACCTCAAAATGAAGAGCCTCTTCCTATTAGAGTGTCACTGGAAACTAAGCAGTGCACTGCAAGTTTGGTTTAAATGCCTTTTGCAACAGCAGCAAGGCAATAGTGGATTCCACGTTTGATTTCGGTGCCGTTTCTGTCACTGATTCTTATAGCCCTTTAGAAATTCACATATTATATATTCTTCAACCCGTAAACATATCTAACTTCTCAGAATACATTATATTACGATCATGACAATAACACCCCTCTAATTTTAGAGTGGTATACTGAGAACATTTCCTGAAACAGCCACACTGTTTTCTATCTAGTTTATATAATCATGTTAATTCAGTAAAATGTCTTGCCAAAATGTAATTATGCATCTCAGACCCACAATATTTGCCTCAATTCAACCTTATGAGACAGACACCAGGCAAATTACAAAGCAACACTAAGTTCTGCACTCATGTTAGATCAATGTATTCTACTCAGCCTGCCAGAGGACATCTGCAGGGGACACAGTTCACCACGTAACTCTGTGCATTCAGCGTTTTGATAATTTCATCATCAACCATCAGATTTTTCAGCTGCTGCACATGAGAGAATGGTCAGAAAGCTGGATAAGACCTTTACATCATGACATAATAATATTGGTTCTCCAGATAAAATCCTGTGTTAAAGGTGAATCCAGGTTTCTGAAAGCACAAAATGATTTTAATATCCAAAACCTATATATATAAAATCAAAGGTAGTAGAATGATCTGATGATGTATTTGGCTACAAAAAATGTAAAGAATTGTATCTTTTACTTGACAAAAATACATCATGGGGTGACAGACATAATACATCAAGCAGAGTTAACTTCTTAGTACTAAGATGAAAGACGAATATTACAGATATGAAAAGAAATTGAGTAAATATTTTATGTTCATTATAACAAATAACCAGTGCTGATGCTGTATGCTAATCAATGAAGGCATGGTGATAATGCAGTACAGTACATGCTTTGAATTCCTTAGATATATATCAATGCAGTTTTTTAAGCAGTCTGGATGGCATGTAACAGAACCCTCACTTTAACCATAAGAGACTGAGGATCTATTGCAAAGACTTGAGACTTGACTTTGACTTGCAAAAAATGACTTGTGAGATCTCTGCTACACAGTAGTGGAAGAACTAGAATCCTACCGGTCTTCTTTCATTGGGGGAACTGCTAACTTACCTCTTCAGACTCCTGCCTTGATTTCAGTGACCCTCTTGCCGTTGGAGCCTGAAACATGAACAGAAGGTAAATGGCGACAATACCTCAGAAATACATTTGGGACCTTTGCTTGGTCTCTTTCTAGAAAATATATCTATTTATTGAGCATTGAGATGCACATACAGAAGATTAAGAAAGTGCACAAAGCACATTGTAATGTTAAAGCCAATTTACTGTCGTAGGAAGGAATGGGAAAAAACACACAAAGCCCTCTCAGGTTTCACTGCCCCTCATTGACTGTGAAAGTGCAGAACAACTAACATTCTGCCACTTTCTTCTTTCACAGGTGGCACTGCTAGCTTACCTCTTCAGATTCCAGCTTAGATGACGATTTCACGGACCCCCTTAGTGTGAGCGTCTGACAGGTGAACAGAAGGACAAAGAACAGAATCATGTATACAGTCTTTGAAAAACCTCATCACTTTCTGTAATGAGAGGTCAAACAGCTTTCCTATCTATCACAACAACATGAACAACACTGGGGATTAGAAATCAGACTCAGCCTTCAAACAGAATAAACAAAAAAAAAAACATTTGTATTATCTATCATTAGTACAAGAACTCTAAGATGAAAGATTTCTAAATGTTAAGTAGAGTTTTCACTTCATTAAACTTTTTTTTTTATACAATAAATTCATTTAAAATACAGTGTCAAAATATAAAGTAAATGGATTACATCTTTTGTTAATAGGAAGTTAAAAGAAAAACTAGATCTACAACTACTACTACTAATAATAATTCTTCTCCCTTCCTCATTTCTCACCTCTTTATCTGCTTCAGAAACAATGACTACAAAGTTATCAGGGAAGACGCCTTCTCTTCCACCAATCTCACCTCGCCACCATCCAGGCTCTCCTGTATCCTGTTGGAGAATGGACAGAACAAAATAAGTGAATGATGAGAACACTTTAGTAATCAATCTGTGACATTTGCTCTGTATCTTTCTGGCTAATATGCCTCTTACTTATTCCTTGAGCAGATTAGTAAGATACAGATACAAGAGTAAAAACACTCCACAAAGCACCTTTTATTTACTGTAGTAAGAAAAAGTTAGGAGAGAGAGACATTTCTATCATTAAAACAGGCTTGAAAAGAGCTGTATAGTATAGTAAAAACTAAATAAATCTGGGTTGACAATTTGTACATCTGTTCCTACTGAAAACCTAACACTTCGGCTCATTTTACAAGCATATAACAGTTTCCACTAGATGGTGGTAGCTTTCCAAAAAACTGGGTCACAGTTGCATGCCACCATTGTCCTGCTACTAAATATCTCTCTGCTCAGTCATCACACCTTGACAACATGTCATGCTAAGCTAAACTACTCAAAACTCTGAGGAGGACAGAAAAACACTCAAACATTAATATCATACAAAAACATAAATACAAAATACTGTAAGAAAAAAGCTTTAATGATAGAAATAAGACACTTTGCATCCACCAAAATCATGACCACAAAGTTGGGTGCAAGTGCATAAACAAGCATGAAAGGAAATGAAAATATGCAATATGATTAATGAGATTACTGATGTCTTCTCAGAACACATCTGACTGGGCAATACAAACAAGGTCTTCCTCTCTCACACTGTGCACAATACCCTGTCACACATAAAAAGGTATCAGTGTGTAACTTTATGACAAATGCAGGAAATCTGCCACATTTTGCTGCAATAACTAGTTTAACAGAAAAGGAAATAAATGCTTGCAAGTCCATTCGTATTTTGAACATCCTTGTGTGTTGTTTTTTGTCCCTTTTTAAACGATCAGAATACATACCTACAAGATATTGTGCTGTAGTTCTAAAATGGCATATGCTTTGGCAATGATATGGCCTCAGTCTTGACTCATTAAGAATCAACAAAGGGGGGAAAGTTAGCTGACAACTTATGTAGTGGGCAATACTATGTTTTATCCAACTTAAAAACTGGGAGCATAGAGTGATGGATAGTCTAGTGAGTTTTAAATTTGATCCAGCTGCTGAAAGAAGGATTCCTGCCAATGTCTAAGTAAAAGCAAGCAGTTTAGAAACGATGTTTGGTTGAAACTGCTGACAGCAGACTGATTACATTCTAGAGCAAAGCCTTTCTCCCATGTTGGACAGCCTAATATTGTCTAGACCATTAATATAATTTTATGATTTACAATTATGCTGTTGGGAACAAGGTTTCAAGCTGACATGATCACATTCAATCTACTAGGTCAGTTCAGCTAGTTAAACTCCATTGTCTTGTTTTGTCATTAATGTCTGAAGATTCTCAGTTGTCCAGGGGAGGTTATCTAGAGGTTGAGTCATGGCAACTGGACTTTCAGTTCTTTAAGGCTGAAACATTTCGCCACCCATCCAAGTGGCTTCATCAGTCTGAGAAAGGCTGGACTGGAACCTCCAAATTTATTTCCCAGGTTAGGTTTTGTCATTAATCTTCACAACATTAATTTCACAGGGCACTGGACACTTACCTTGCTCAGGATGTGGACGATATCACCCTCTTTAAGGCTCAGCTCGTCTTCATTTGTGGCCTCGAAAGCAAACCTGACCTTACAGCACTCTTTTGCTGAAGAAACCAAAACAATGGGGACAATTACAGTGGAGATGCATATTACAGGGGTGTACATGCTAAAACACAGAAGGAAATTTTGAGCATATATTATTGTTTATTCTGGCACAACCACAAATATATACACTTAAACCTGGTATGTTAAAGTCCGTATCCTATAATCTTATACGAACACATAAAATTTTATTTTATTTTTTTAAATAACAGGGTTTGACATGGGATTTTAGGTATTTACAGCTTTCACTTTTTTTGCTCCTATGCACACTTACCAGTAGAGCTGTACTAATGACAGACAGACCATAAAAATGTTTTCCTCTCACACTAGCAAGGATTTGGTGACATGAAATACATGTTTCACATGTCAAAGCATCTTTTTCAGCACGTTTCTAGTCTTTTACCTTTGGGTTTGCTGTCTCCATCTGCTTTCTGCAAGTCTGTCATGTTGGAGTTGGCGGGCTTTGCAGTGGATGGTAATGATGGGATTGGCTAAAATGAAGCAAACCATACAGATGGAAATGGTTCATTTTAAGTGAATGGATATGTAGCTCAATGTATATGAGTCCTGACCACGGAAGAGTTTGTGTCTGAATCATCTGAACATGACTCGCTGTTATTAAGTAGAAATGTTTCTGAATAATGAGTCTAGAACATAAGGAATATAAAGGATTACAGAAAAAATGCAGCAGTAGGAATGGATCTTTTCTGCTTTACAAGAAATGTCTGATGTTACAACTTGCAATGAGTCACAGGCAAGACTACAGGGAAATAATGAATACAAAACGTAAAAAAGTACTGTTGGCACCACTGTGCTGTGGTACTGACATGAATTAACATAGAGCATTGGGTTTAATCTCTAAACTACCAGATAGGTGTACAACAACAAAAAATTCAAATTCATGCTCCGTCCTTGGTATTATTATTACTGCAGGCAGAGGGGAGAGCAGTAGGTGGATTATACTCAAAGGCAAAAGGAGACATTGGAGGCTGTGAGAGTGTGAAAGAGCATGCGGCATGTGGTGGTATTTGAGGAGTGGTAAAGCGTGAAGGAAGCTGTGTTAGTGGTGAAAGACTGTGAAGGTTGTTAGAAGGGGAGAGAAGGAAAATATGGGAAGGTTTCAGAGCAGAGCTGAACTAATTAAGCAATAAAACTGTGTTCTTTGCTGTATGTCAGTGTTATATCAGTCATAGCGTGTGTATTGCATGTCAGTGCCAAAAGAACAAGACAAAAAAGTCAAAACAGAAACCCAAGATTCAACAGACAAATTTTTTTCACAAGGACTTTCATTTCAAAACTCTGATCATTTCCACACAGCAACACTGTGGCAAGTAAAGGCAGTACTTCCTAACTGAATTTTGTCACATACATGTGCTGATGATTAGAGAAACAAGTGTATTCACAACAACCAGAAACCTCTCATGAATCTGGATATGTTGTTGCAGTGTAAACAATAAACAGCAGAGCTCTCAAAAGCGTAACCCAGAAATAAAGAATACATGTGATACACATCTCATATAGATGCTACTGAGTTTAAATGAGATAATTGCAGAGCCAGCCCCACTTAGGAGTAAGGTTTAGTTAACTTAGGAGTTTTTATTTAATAAAAGTAGACATCAAAGTAAGCCAGCCACAGTTCATCTGATCTGCAGAATTTGCAGTTAAAAAAAACTTAATGCCTTGTTTAACAAAAGATCAGTGAACAAATGATATTTACATGGGAGATTTGTGGTCAAACATAAAAACGCCTTTGGTTAGACTGTTTCTGTAAACTGCTAATGAAACAATAAAAGCTTATTTAAAAAAATAATATGACATGTTGCTTATCATGTCGTAGTGGACTGGTGCTGCAGTGTGTCATTAAACTTAGCTACCCCGCCCCTTTTTCGGCGCATGGGCGAAAAAAACATACCCAAATTAAACTAGCTGTTGTCTTTACATTTTAAGAGTTATATTGACGACCTTGGTGTCGTTTGAAGCAAAAGCGTCCCAGTTTTCTATCGGCGTGCTGTAAAATGTGAAACATGACTCCCCTTCCCCTCTAGCGTCAAGCGCTGCTTGACCAGTGTTGTCAAGGCAACATTTACAGTAAGGGGGGGGGACTTTTTATAGCCCACTGATGCGTCATCCACCATAGACTGTAACATACCGTTTGAAAGGCCTCATCATTGGCTACACGATGCGTCAGTCATCATTGCCAAACAATGCGACTGGCTGATTCTACTGTCAATAGAATTTGGTCTATCCCCCTGACTGGATATTGCTCTGCGGGTGTGAATTCTATTGGTTTTAGGGGTAGTTACGCTGTGAAACGTAACAAACATGTTTCATTGAGGCCTCATGTGGTTCACAGAAGCTTGCTATGTCAAACTTTATTGAATAAACGGCGAAATCAACCGTAGAACGAAGCAGATTACAGCTTTTCATGAGGAGGACGATGGTTTATGGATTTACGGTATAATAATACGTCTTTTGGACTAAAACATGGGTGCACTATGTTCTATGGATTCTAACGAACAAAACGATATGCGACACTGTATTTGTACTGTTGTTAAATATTAAGAAGCTGTGAAAATTCAATCCTAAATTGCTTTATACCATTCGAACCGTGAGACTTTAAGGTTTTATTTGGAATAAGTTTTGTCAATCGTTATTCAAATTTTCCAGACTATCTTTGGTGATTTATCTGGAAATACAATTATTGAACCGACCTCGGTACCCAATAGGTTAGTCCAATATACACATTAAGATAGAAGGAACAAACACGCAATGCTGTGTGAATTTTGTCCATTATATAGTTACAAAACCTTGGTGCATTGAATTTATTTCTAACTATTTGGCACTAAATAAGGCTTGCAAACAAGGTAAACATCCTCTCATGATCTCACAACCACTGCAACTACAGTGCAGCACTACTGATCTCAATTTAAATGAAATGTGGAAAAGTACACAAGCTCTTTCAGATGTCGCCATACCGAATCCTAATTTTGTGCTCTCTTTACAAACATCTGTAACTGCTTGGGTAATCTCACTTTTCAATACAAGTCAACTGCTCTAAAAAAAGTGATTAATGTTTGAAAAATATTTTTAATGTTTCATAGTCAATATCTCCAAATTGGTATCTGGGGAGTATAGCTGTGCTATTTACATGCAACAATGAGCCACAGGCATTTGTGTTACTTATTCTCCCTTCAGCACTGCTAAAATTACACAAGCTCTCTAGTGTTACATATACTGTATGTTTTGAGTTTGCGCTACACTTACTTTCTCCTTCTTTTCCTCTGTTTCAGCGGTGGGGATTCTGTGTTTTAGTTTGACTGACCCTTCTCTGAAAATATCTCCAAACCCGATGCCTAGGACCTTCTTGGGCTGAGCAAGACCTCCATTCCCAGAGGCAGGTTGAGGGGATGTGGGGGTGGGAGTGTTTTCCATTGCACTTCCATCTGTGTAGGGGATGTAACAGAGTAGAGCAGAGGCTGAATTAATCCACAAATGTCACATGTTACTGCTTTCCCTCTGTACAAGACAGGATGTAAGATTTGTCCTGGACAATACACATCGTATTCATCTTTCCACCTCCAGAGGGTGCTACAGTTGCATCTGTGAATAACCAAAAATACAGCACTACATTCTTAATTATATAAATGTAACATTCATTCATCTAAAACATAAATAAGCAGTTCTTATATACATCTGTAATTTACCAGAGCAAACAGAAACCTGTATTACAATTAATACTTTAGCACTACATAACATACCTTCACATTAACCCTCTGGGGTCTGAGGGGGTTTTGGGGGCCTGGACAAATTTTGACATGTCCTGACATTTGTGCTTTTTTCAGTGTCTTTTAAACATATCAAAAGTAGTAGTCATACAATCTTTGACCTTTAGATTTACAGTGGACCCACACAAAATATAGCCAGCTACTTAAAAACGAGCTGCTGTATTTCCCAGCCATATAACTTGCAGACAGAAGACTTCAGAATATCCAGCTGTAGATTAAAGCCTCAGCCAGCCCTCTTGTTGAGGCTTGTTTCTACCATGCTACAATCACACATGAACAGCTTCGCAGCCACAGTAATTCTATTGACACTAAATGAATGGCCATGAGCAAAATAAACAGTTCTCCAGTACTGCCAAGAGAGAATGCCTGAAGAACTGAATTAATTAGTGCTAACAGAATTTACTGGTATTGCTGATAACAGTGTTTGAGAATGTTAAGTGCATTTTGAAGGCACATGACCCACATGAAGGTCTAATAGTTGAACAAGTAAAAAAAAAAAAACATATCTTTGCTGATCTGCAGCAAATGCACATGCCTTGACCTTTGTTTTGCTATGGTGTCTTATTACAAATAAAATGCCAGTAATTGTGTAATGTCCAACCAAGCTGCAGCCTGTACATTAATGAAACCTTGCTGGTTTTCTGGCTCTGTCTTTACCAGCTTCGTCTGCTGCAGTGTCGTTGGACTCGACCTCCTCTGCCATGGCATCCAGCTCTTTGACGAAGTTAGAGGGGAAAAGTCCCAATTTGCCGTTCAAGCTGCCGCTCCACCAGCCCTCTTCAACCTGCACACAGAACAAACAAAATCATCTGTGCCCAATTCACACACCTTAAGAGCTGGCGATTCTGAGATCCTTTGCTTCTCTTTAGACAAACAAAAATGTGCTATGGATTTTACACCCAGTCCATGGTATTACAAACCAAACAAATGGATGAAAAAAGCAGGACATAAAAAAATGAATTTCAAATGTCAATTCCTATATTAAAACTGTGAAACAATAGGAAACTTTACCAGGATGTTTAAAACCAATGTCTTAAACATAATTACATTGTACCAAAATCTGAATGAATACTTTCTGCTGCTGGAGATTTGCTACACATAGACCTTCTACAGAGAGCACCACTCTTTACACATACATTCAAGGTGCTCTCTGCTCACAGATGTCTCATTTTGCCTTGCCACAACCACAAATTATGCCATGTGTGCCAGCAATATAATAACAGTGTATCTTCAGTATTTAAAAATATAACATATTTGTAAAATTAGTCAGACAACCTAAAAGGTCAGCAATTAAAAATGCTAATGGGGGCCACAAATAACTGCAGTCCCATTTGGCATTCAAAAGGAAATGGTTAGATCAGAAAGTGGACTTTGTGACTGGTTAGATTCCTTGGATATTTACAGACCATAAAGTCAATGACAGTGTTTACAGTACCTCTTCTGTAACTTCTATGATGTCTCCGACTTTAAGCTCCAGCTCATCTTCGTTCTGTGGCTGATAGTCGAATAACGCCTTGCACTGCCTCTTCTTAGGCTCTGTGAAGACAAAGGCGGGTCAGGAAACAGTAACCTGCCGTTTCGTTTTACATGTACACGTGTTCCAGGCTGTTTGTGTTTTTGATCAAATAGTGAGAGCTGTGTGGTGTGTACGTGTATGTTCCTCCCCCCCCCAACCTCCCCACTGCTATGTCATAGGAGGGTAGTGTGAGAATTATGGCAGGTGAGAAAGCAAGCAAGCTGTAAATCCAGGAAGTGGGAGGGCAATCAAGAATTTCACCCACAAGGACTGCTCTACAAGGTGCGCCATTGGCATAGCAGCAGACACACCCTTCTACCCTTCCTACAAGCACAGATACTGATCTCAAACCACCAAAGAACAAAAAGTGGTAACTCAAATGCTGCTGCACTGAAGGTTCCCAGGAGCACAGTGGCCTCTCTAATACTCAAATGGAAGAAGTTTGGCACAACCAGGAATCTTCCAAGAGCTGGTCGCCCAGCCAAACTGATACAGTGGGTACGGAAAGTATTCAGACCCCTTTAAATTTTTCACTCTTTGTGTCATTGCAGCCATTTGCCAAAATCAAAAAAGTTCCTTTTATTTCTCATTAATGTTCACTCAGCACCCCATCTTGACAGAAAAAAACAGAAATGTAGAAATTTTTGCAAATTTATTAAAAAAGAAAAACTGAAATATCACATGGTCATAAGTATTCAGACCCTGTGCTCAGTATTGAGTAGAAGCTCCCTTTTGAGCTAGTACAGCCATGAGTCTTCTTGGGAATGATGCCACAAGTGTTTCACACCTGGATTTGGGGATCCTCTGCCATTCTTCCTTGCAGATCCTCTCCAGTTCTGTCAGGTTGGATGGCGAACGTTGGTGGACAGCCATTTTCAGGTCTCTCCAGAGATGCTCAATTGGGTTTAGGTCAGGGCTCTGGCTGGGCCAGTCAAGAACGGTCACAGAGTTGTTCCGAAGCCACTCCTTTGTTATTTTAGCTGTGTGCTTAGGGTCGTTGTCCTGTTGAAAGGTGAACCTTCGGCCCAGTCTGAGGTCCTGAGCACTCTGGAAGAGGTTTTCTTCCAGGATATCTTGGTACTTGGCCGCATTCATCTTTCCTTCAATTGCAACCAGTCGGCCTGTCCCTGCAGCTGAAAAACACCCCCACAACATGATGCTCCCACCACCATGTTTCACTGTAGGGATTGTATTGGACAGGTGATGAGCAGTGCCTGGTTTTCTCCACACATACCGCTTAGAATTAACGCCAAAAAGTTCAATCTTGGTCTCATCAGACCAGAGAATCTTATTTCTCATAGTCTGGGAGTCCTTCATGTGTTTTTTGGCAAACTCTATGCGGGCTTTCATGTGTCTTGCACTGAGGAGAGGCTTCCGTTGGGCCTCTCTGCCATAAAGCCCCGACTGGTGGAGGGCTGCAGTGATAGTTGACTTTGTGGAACTTTCTCCCATCTCCCTACTGCATCTCTGGAGCTCAGCCACAGTGATCTTTGGGTTCTTCTTTACCTCTCTCACCAAGGCTCTTCTCCCACGATTGCTCAGTTTGGCTGGACGACCAGGTCTAGGAAGAGTTCTGGTTGTCCCAAACTTTTTCCATTTGAGGATTATGGAGGCCACTGTGCTCTTAGGAACCTTGAGTGCTGCAGAAATTATTTTGTAACCTTGGCCAGATCTGTGCCTTGCCACAATTCTGTCTCTGAGCTCCTTGGGCAGATCCTTCGACCTCATGATTCTCATTTGCTCTGACATGCACTGTGAGCTGTAAGGTCTTATATAGACAGGTGTGTGCCTTTCCTAATCAAGTCCAATCAGTTTAATTAAACACAGCTGGACTCCAATGAAGGAGCAGAACCATCTCAAGGAGGATCAGAAGAAATGGACAGCATGTGAGTTAAATATGAGTGTCACTGCAAAGGGTCTGAATACTTATGACCATGTGATATTTCAGTTTTTCTTTTTTAATAAATTTGCAAAAATTTCTACATTTCTGTTTGTTTCTGTCAAGATGGGGTGCTGAGTGTACATTAATGAGAAATAAAATGAACTTTTTTGATTTTGGCAAATGGCTGCAATGACACAAAGAGTGAAAAATTTAAAGGGGTCTGAATACTTTCCGTACCCACTGTAAATCATGGGAGAATGGTCTTAGTAAGAGAGGTGACCAAGAACCCGGTAGTTCTCTGACTGAGCTCCAGAGATCCTGTGTGGAGATGAGACAAAGCTCTGAAAGGTCAACCATCACTGCAGCCCTCCACTGATCTGAGCTTTATGGCAGAGTGGCTAGATGGAAATCTCTCCTCAGTGTAAAATACATGACAGCTGCTTGGAGTTTGCAAAAAAAGCACCTGAAGGACAATCAGACAGTGAAGAACAAGATTCACTGGTCTGATGAAACCAAGGTTAAAATGTATGGTCTCTATTCTAAATGTTATGTCTGGAGGGAATCAGGCACCTCTCATCAGCTGCCCAGTACCATCCCAACAGTGAAGCATGGTGGTGGTAGCACCATGATGTGGGGGTGTTTTTCAGCAGCAGGGACTGGGAGACTGGTCAGGGTTGAGGGAAAGCTGAATGGGGCAAAGTACAGAGACATCCCCAATGAAAACCTGTTCCCCAGCGCTCAGGACCTCAGGCTGGGCTAAAGGTTCACCTTCCAACATGACATGAATGTCCTTGAGTGGCCCAGCCAGAGTCCTGACTTGAACTATGTCCAACATCTCTGGAGAGACTTGAACATGGCTGTCTACTGGTCCCCATCCAACCTGACAGAGCTTGAGAGGATTTGCAAAGAAGAATGGCAGAAAATCCTCCAATCCAGGTGTGCAAAGCTTCTTGTGTCATACCCAAAAGGTCTTGAGGCTGTAACTGCTGCCAAAGGTGCTTCAGCTAAGTACTGAGTAAAGGGTCTGAATACGTATGTAAATGTGATATTTCAGTTTTCTCTTTTTAATGAATTTACAGATATTTCTAAAATTCTGTTTTCACTTTGTCATTGTGTGGTACTGAATGAAGATTAATGACAAAAAATGGTTTAAAACAATTGTAGTATCAGGCTGCAACATAACAAAACTGAAAAATGTGAAGTGGGTCTGAATACCTTCTGAGTGCACTGTAAATTAGTATGAATCTGACCATCCTGCCACTCTGTACATTCCTATTCCAGTACACAACAGAGGCATTAACAATTCATATGTAATGAGAAGAACAATAATGCAGTTTGGTCCTGATCCATTACATTACAAAAATGTGCTGTGTGCTGGTCAATATCGCCATAAGGACAAGACATGTCTCCTGCTGTATATACACTGGATATTTGCTGCATGAACTCCTCATGGGCTTCCAAATGCTCCTGTTTCTCACTCCAGACACAAACACTTCAGCTATACATGCAGTAATCAAGTAACAAGAAAAACGTAGGAAAACAGTCCTGCATTAGTATATTTCAAAGTACTTGTTCAAGATTTAACATGAGAAATTTAGATCTTTCAACATTACGTGCAGTAAAAAAAATCAGCACCAAACTTCTGTCAGGAGAAAAAAAACAGAATCTTTATATTTGAATGCATGTGCCTCCACTGAGTACTTCAGCTGAACTAATTTACAAGCAGGAATCTCACATTTATTGATACCATTTTCCATGAGTTTGCAGTGTCACAATTGGCGTTGGCGGATTCTTCTGTCTGATGTTTAAAAGGTATAGCCATGCAGGAAATACATTGGAGAGAGAGGAGTCTGGACTCTTTTATATTACTGGCTTTTATATTCTATTCTAGCTCACATTTTAGAAAGGTACAAAGGAATCAGCACTACAGACTGCAGATCATTTTACACAAGATAACTGTGATAATTGAATTTGCCTGGATACAGCAATTGTATTTTCAATTATTCAGCTGAAACTTATGGTGGCCGAGAAGGGCAAATGCGTCCTAACAGCCAAAGCACATGCAAGACAGAAACGCTGCAACAGCCAAAACAGATGCAAGAGAGAAACAATGCAAGTGCAGGGGGACCCCGAACTGAGGGATGCTATGAACATAGTTTGGTTAAGTTTTAGAGAGGCAGCATAAAAAAAGTACATCTTCTGTTTATTTCTTTTTAAACACTTGGCCATCATATTTTACAGTAATATAAAAGTACAGTATTGTAAATATGATGGCCACGTTTAAAAAAATAAATAAACGGAAAAAGGAACCTTCAGACATCCTGCCCTGCAGAAACTCATTTCTGGGCGGTAGCACCAATTCCCCCCATCCCTCCTCCCCCAATGAGAGGCTGCTTATATCACTACATGTATCTCTCTCGCCACTCTAAAAGTTAGCCAAACTTTGTTCATAGCCTCCCTCAGTTCGGGGTACCCCAATAGGCCTGGCACACTTCTGTTGTAGTGTTGCTCTTTTTCACGTGTTTTGGCCGTTGCAGCGTTTGCCCTTGTCAGCCACCGTAGAAACTGAAACTGAAAAATCTTACTCTTAGCAGCTGCTGGTGGCTGAGGCTGGAAGCCACCAGTCGGGATGCCGATAGTGCTCATCCTCTGGACCAGGTTGGCCACGTTCCCTGCGCTCTTGTCTCTCTTCTGAAGCTGAGTGGGCTCTTCTTTAGGCTCATTCTTTGTTTCCTTGACATCTTTAGATTCCTTCTTCAGCTCCTATAAAAAAAAAAAAATTCTGACTACAAGGTGTCTAAAACACACATTCACATTTCTGTACAGATATACTGAATGCTGTAACTGCTCATGCTCCTTATCAGTACATTTACTAATTTAACATTCTTTATTTCCCATATTTCCACATGCCATTTAAATGACCTGGAATAAAAAGTTCTATTTCAAGACTATAATGTATAAAAATTATATTGAAAATGGTAAAGAAGTGATTTTTAAGAAACTTATTTTACACGCTGCTTTCACTTTGTAGACTACTATCATTCACAAAAAATGACTTTATCATTGAGTTTTTTTATTACTACGTAGCAATGCTGTCTTCTCACTGATATCTCAGTCAATAGAAAGATTATGTGTGATAAAAGGTATGCTGAATTTAAATTTAGAAGATCATTTCAACATGTGTTTATTTAGAATGTAGTTTGTTCAGTTGCAGACAAAAGTTTCAAGCTTGCTAAATGTTTCACTTCCTGACCACTGACAGTGAACCTGATTTCCTAACCTCAACCCACAACCACAAATTAACCAATTAATAAAGTGATTAATAAAGCAATTAGTCGCTAGTTTATAATTGCATGTCCACACCAAAAAAAAAAAGTATCTCTCCTTAGTACTGACATCAAATCACACAGCAAGGTCATCAAGATTACTTCTGAATGTTTCAGAGAAACATTTTGCCACTTTGACAACAAAGTGTATATCCAGTCTACATACAAGAGCTACTGCATGCACATAAGAAGTGTAAGCTGAAAGAGTAACTAATACAGAGAGTGCTGACAATGCAAGCAGTGCTAACAAAGAATTACCACCAAGGCATTAGTTAGATGGGAAAAGGACATGTGAAACAAGGTGTGTAATTTTAAAACAACACAAAGAGAAGTGAAATGTGGGTGACAACCAGCATTCTGCCGACCTAAAGAGACTGAATAAACCAGAAGTAAGGTGACCACTAACTGTATTCAATGCAGCATTATGCTAGGTGCAGCTAGCTCATGCTATATCTAGCTATTGCTAATGATCCCAGTCACATCACACAGGCTGTAAAACTGCTGGCTCATTCATTGAGCCTCGGGAACTACCTGACAGCACCACAACGTCCACATCACACCTTCATTAATTATGCTAACTAAGCAGGAAGTATGTGTACAGGGAAACTTATATTACGGAGTATCACCAAGAAAGTGAACATCCTTCAATTTATTTTAATTTGTGGAGGATCGTAGTGGGAGAGACGCCTGCTTTCACAGAATGACAAGACATGATAGCAGTACAAATATGGATAACTACATACACCCGTGGTGATTCCTGAGTCACACATTAATGACATTGCACTCAAGTGTTGTGTAATTACTCAAGTGTTTGCTTAACATGAAAACCACAGAGATTAAGTTTAAAACCTGCCTTTCTAACATTCACACACACCTGAGCCAATGCTGTGTGAAGTGTGCGTGTTGTTTTCTCTTTTCATTAAGAAAGCTTCAAAAATGAATAAATATAAAAACTGCCAATTTCAACATGGAATCCATGTTGGCAGAGTTTTCTTGTAAAGAGATAAAAGGTAGGTTAACATAGTGTTACAACAATGAGAGCTACAGTAAAATACATCTATGATATGATAGATCAAACAGAGCACAATCAGTACAACCTGCACAGTCCTCACACAGTAGAGTACAGTAACTAATGGAACAAATTTTAATCAATTTTATTTTAGCTGATTGTTTAAGATATGGAAAAACTGCCCCAGATACTGATACAGACTGGGCCATCTCTATCAGCAATTGTACATTTGGGTCCTTTTGGATGTCAGTGCCATTGTAACCAACCACCTAGCTTGATGAATGCACATCAAAAACAATTCTTTTGTTCTCCCAAGTCTTGACATCTGATTCTCAATCGTCTAAGCTCCCTGACTCTCACAGCAAGCCTGTCATGGCAGACATAGGTACAGCAACAGTGGTCCAGTGTCCTCAGAGCTAAAAAGCTTATCCATACTTTCATCACTTCACACTGCTTTAACCCAGTGTATTTATCTCTAAATCAAAAATGTCCCCAACACCACTAAATTCTTCAGAATACCTAAGCTCTTAAAGCAAAACCAGCGCTGATATGCCGTCACTAAATACCAAAACAGAGAAATTGATTTTAAGTTTTTTATACTAATGTTTAAATCTTAAGGTGTTCTGGCATGCTGCTCTACAAAACCTTAATTTCTCATTTACATGCCATATAAACGTTGTTCTTTTCCTTAATTAGGCAAATACCATCACAGTCAACTGTATCAGGAGATTCGTTTACATAAACCAAACGCCTAAATAATTGTTTCAAAAAAAGCATCAATAGGCATTAATAGATTGTGTGAATGAGAACATGCATTGGTTTTTACTAGTGACTACGGTCTGACTTTTTCTGCAACGCCTCGTGTCACCATCCAGAAGGAGTTCAAAAACCAAACAGCGGTTCTCTCTCAGCTGTGTCCTGTTTGGTTCATTTCAAGTCTGGCGTCCATGTGTACTTGAAGCTGGTGTTGCAAAATCAAAAGAGCAAGCAGCTTTTTTTCTACCATTTGTGTCATTTGTTTATGTTGACGGGCTGGAAACATCAATGAGGACACTCTAGTCGTAATACTCAGCACAACCAGGACTCATAGTGCATTCTTTCTATGGCACCCCCCCTGCAAACCCTCACCCCTGAACTAACAACACATTGTTAACACAAGGGGCTGTGTGAATGTCTGGTTAGTTGCCAAGAGATCCTACACCCAGAAACAGTGAATAACTCATTTCTAAACTTCTAAAGACACATTCTATGAAATGACATTATCGTTGTTGTTATTTAAACATGCCAACAAAGACAGAATGGATTGGTGCTCAGTTGCTTCAATGAGTGAAAAATTACACACTCACAACGGGAGTTCAGAGCAGTAGCAATTAAATATGTCTGGGTGTGTGTGGGTGTGGGTGTGGGTGAGACCAACCATCCACCATCCACCATCCACTTCCTGGTTCTCACACACTGACTTTGCAGTTCCGAGTAAGTTCAGCTGTGTGTGTGTGTGTGTGTGCGTGCGTGCGTGCGTGCATGTAATTTTCCTTCAGGCATTAATAAATTCTGTCTAGAATATGGATGCCATCTCTTTTTTCAGCATATTTGACTAATGAAACATTCACGGTTTGTTCTTGTGTACATTTTTTCTAACATATCTTATAGATGATGCAGTGAACTTGGCCAACACAACAGCATAACTCATTTCAAAGAAACACTATGCCCTTTGCTGGAGAGCTGAAACTAGTAGCTTCACCAAGCATTTCTTTCTGTAGACATGTATTCAGCAGTACTTCACATGAAAGCAAGTATCAGTCTGTCAGTTTTATAGCTGCAGCTGCACAATCACTATGAGTGGATCTATCAGATGCAAAGATGTCTAACGATTTCATCTAATGCAAATCCACTTCGATTACCAACAGAGGAAATAAAGAAAGGGAAGAACAGGGAACTGTATTCGTAGTCTTGATTAGGAATGGATATAAAACTTTAATACCTATTTGATAAAGTCTGGCCAGTAAATCAGCCAATAATAACTAATAGATGTATAAATATTAGTGTATAAGCAGATCAGTAATAAACTGCAGTTCAAGATATATTTGAGGTAATCCAGAAACGGATTCTTCATTACATAGCTTGTTCATTCCAGAGCATTAACATGTTTGTATATGATATATATATATATATATATATATATATATATATATATATACACACACACACACACACACACACAAAATTTACACATCCAATGTATAAACACACGTTTCTATCTTCAGGACAATCTGATTACAGCCAATTTAAGAAAACCTAATGCTAACTAAGAAAACCTCAATAACAAGTTAAACATATGTCCCATAATCTTTACTAACCACTGTGAAGTACAATTAAATCCCTTACCATTTCCCCCAGGCATATTTCCTACACACTGATCATTCAGCTACAACAACAATCAGAAGGGAGGAGAAGGAACATGTCATGTGATGGTAACATGGTCAGGATCAAAGTTCAACAGCCAGCAGGCTACTTAGAGGATTAACTATTCAAGCTCAGTGACTGGGCCAGGCTGCTTAGCAGATTACCTACCTTACTACACTGAGAGAGCTGAGAGAGAAATGAGGAATGAGGAAACAAAGCAAGAGAGAAGACTAGAAGCAGTGTGGTGACTCATTTCACACTGCATTAGCTGTATAAATATATTTCACAGAAAAAAGATGCCTCAACTTCTCTATCAAGAGATCACTAACTGTTTAATCATCATCTGCAAACTGCATTAGCTGAATTTCTGATGTGATTTCATATGTAATTATAGAATGGCTCTTTTAGGGGAAATACAGCAGTCTTAAAGAAAAGGTTATCCTTTAATATAGCAAATATTAATGCCACATAAAGAGTGACATTTCACTCCCTTGGAATACAATGAATAAAAATGGAAATATTTTGATTAACAGTGCAGTGTGCAGTGGTTAGAACTGTCACCTGAATTTGAATCCTGTCAGCTGGCTGAGGCCTGTCTGTGTCAAGGTTGCTATTTCTTCCTACAAAATTCAGGAAGATATCATAAAAGACCTGCACAAATATCTGAAAGATCCACTTTAATAGGAACCATCAGATGTTCTGCTATATACCAGAGCTTTTGGAAACACATTTTTAATTGAATTTTAAATAACCTCTTTTCAATAGCTTTCTACATTTCTCTCTCAGATGCAGCTGATACATTTTCTGGTTGATAGGTAGAACCTATTGGAGTCAGGAAACATCTGAGGTCCCAGCAGGCCGTTCAGTAATAAAATGTGACGCAAAACGTGCTGCCCACAAAGCATCAATCAGTTAGTGACAATATCCTGACAATCTGTGATTATTTTCCAGCTGGGATAAATGGAAGACAATCATGTAGTGCTATATCAATCTTAAATCCAACTTTCCTCAACAACCATAGGATTCATTACAACCAGCAACAACAAACGTCACTTTCACAGCCCTGTGTTACCTGTACCACAGGGGGAAAAAAAACACAGAAAACCTCAAACTACAAGGTCAGGTCCATGCACTACAAAAAGACAACTCTGTTACAAATCAGCATAACATGTAATCCAGTATGTAGCAGAAGAGGTATACTCTAAAATCAACATAAACTGAACTATCATGTCTTCTCACCTTAACAAAGTTGTCAGGGAAGAGGCCCCTTTTCCCGTTGAGGTCTCCCTCCATCCAGCCATCCTCCTCTATATACCGCACATTCTTGATGATGTCACCAAGTCGTAGGGTCAGCTCATCATCATGGAGCGCATCATAATCAAACTCCACCACAACCTCTACTCCAGACATGACGAGGGAGTATAGAGGAAAAAAAGAAAGGAGGAGAAAGGTGAAAGCAAACAAGATGGGGAGACCACAGGAGGGAAAAGTAAAAGGGAGAATAATAGAGGAAGGAGATGGAAGAATAAAAATAGGACAAAAGGAAAAGATAACAGACTTTAACAAAATATCTTCCATCATAATTCACAACATGTTAAAGTAATATTTACATACAAAATTACTGCTTCCACTCTCTTGGCCTGTGATGAGAAATTGTGCTTAGACATGTTGCTTATTCAGCAGCCAGTGTGTATTTGTATTTCTGAACAGAAAAACACTTCTGGAGCTCCTGCTTAGATGTCACTGGTTGTTCTGCTTATTTTTATGTGACTTAGTAAATTTAGCAAAAATACACTATTATTTAATTTAACTGGTCCTTAATAACTGTACTTTATCATTGATCAAACCTCCAACCATCATAATCTGTATTATGTAATTGTGAAGGCACATATTATAGTAGTAGTCAAAAAAACATTTTATTTAGGAGTTTTCCCCTGAACCTTCCCACTGTATCAACTCTTAATTTGACAGGTGCTTGCAGTATTGTTCATCTTTCAAATAACTTATTATTACTCATGTTTTCTCCTTAACACACTTTACATACAAATATATGAAATACATTATTTACTCCTCCCCCAATGTCAATTCAGCTCACCTACACAGCAGTGCCACATTTAATGTGATCAGAATAAATGAGAATCAGAATGAGCTTTATTGCCATGTATGTTTACACATACGAGGAATTTGTTTGACAATTGTATGTACAGGTATATTACAACAGACAGTTTTGTATGTAGTTTGTATATACAGGTATTTGTGATGTGAAAACATCAGATTTCCACATTCAGAGAAATTAGATGTTTACTTCAGTACTGGCCACCGTTTCTTGAATTTCTCTTCTGGCATTAATAAAGTTTATCTTATCTTTCCTCAATTTGTTTGTTTTCATCACAATGAGTTTTGTGTTACTGAGACCAGACTGAGTATGTAGAGTTTAAAAACTCTACATGCCTGCCTAGTGTTGTTCCTTCACTGCTGCATTGACTGACAAAATAAAAGGGAATGTTTAGGTAGCCGTCCTAGTTTCAACCAAACATGTGCTGTAGCGAGTGTGTTACATTTACAAGATAAGAAAGAAATATTCTATCAGCCCAAATCAGGCACTAGAAAGAAGTCAGACATGAGCCACTCTTTAGTTTCTACAATAAGGAAAAAAAACAAACAAAAAAAACAGCCACAGACCACAGGCTGCAAAGATCAAATTTAGACTAAATATGGTACTGCTAGCAGTGACACAAAAACGATAGGCTTATCTCTGAGAATGAATGAAGTCAGGGAAAAACATTGGCCTTCATTCACAGCCCAAAAGCTGACTTTTCACCATGAGGCTAAATGTCAGTTATGTGTCACCTGTACAGTGCAAGTTACCTTGAATGTAAAAAGGTAATAAGAGGTGTAAGACATAAGAAATATCAAGTAGTGACACACCTTCATTTCAATTCTTTATGGATTGATTTGTCTATTATTTTTATTATTTATCTTGATTAATTGTTTAGCCTATAAACCTGCTGCACTGGGAACAGACTGAATAAGAGGGGTAATAAGAGGGTTGCAGACGACTAACTGTTGATATGGGATGTTACTATGCAGAGTGGTCCTTTAATACATGACTCATAGTAAAGTGACTCTATTGCCATGGCTGGCTTTACATAAAGCACAGACAAAACAAAAACCTGTGGGGCACACTGCAATCTTTGTCGTTATCTCTCACACACTCACACACTCACACACTCACACACTCACACACTCACACACTCACACACTCACACACTCACACACTCACACACTCACACACTCACACACTCACGAATCCTAAAACATTCACATAATCACACAGCTGGGCAAGGTCATTCAGCACTAAACTACATTAGCCAGGCAATACAATAATAAGTGCTGTAGAACTTTGCTTAGTTTGTCTGTTGGTGAAGTTGTTTGTACATGTGTCTGTCTCTGACTTCATCAACCTTGAGCTCAACACACTGGGCCAAACTAATCAGAAACTGGCCCTGACTGATGATCTCAGCTTTCCACAGTACATCAAACACTCAGTATTTAAGAGTTTAAAGGAGCATAAGAGGAGCTGCACATAAGACGAACTGCTTGAAACAATAATTAAAAAAAAACCGTATGTTATTTCTTTATTTTTTGGTTATTCATTTATGTTGATTAATTAATCGGCTTATTGTAGCAGTATGCTGCGAATTTGCAAAGTGATGTCCCAAATTTGCTGTATTGCATAACATCTGGCATTTCTGCCCTTTCAATAGTAAAAAGTTATAGTAAGATCCTCCTCCCCTACATGCCTCTGGCTGATCTCAGAGCAGTTTGAAATGATGACTTGCCAAGTTTTCTAGCAGGGGACTGAACTGTATAACAGCTTCTGGCTCACCGACACAGCCTGTGTATTGGAACAAACAAACAGCCATGGAACAAGACAGTGTGACCAAAGGGCCAGAATCATAAGTATAAAAAAAAAAAAAAAACCACACAAAATGAGCAATATACAAATAAACAACTTAACCAATGCCCCAGACAGTAATTTGGGATTATCTCTGCATGTAACCACAGGAAGAGATATGGTCTGCTCAGCTGTAGTAAACAAAACCAAATGGGACAGAATCATACTTGGCTGAACTAACACAACACACAGGGCTGTCCTCCTCTTCCATGTGCATGTGGAGTAGAGGGACTTTTCTGCAACCACACAGATTACAGCACCTCAGCAACCACACAAACACACCCTGCCTGAGGAATGCAGGCCAGGCAAATCAGTATCACTTAAATGGCTCCTAAACACACTGCTGTACACTTACTTATATATTATGCTCACGATCTGAACTTAGTTTGAAGATACCAGATAACATGTTACTTAAATTGTTGCTATTGTGGTGAGTGGAGGAACAGAAAACTTTAAAACAGCACAGTTTCAGGTTTTATTCCATATTCATTATTTTAAAACTGGATTTTAAAATGTAAACATCAAGCCATCCATGAAAACCGGATTAACTTCTATAGCAACTTTTAGATATTAACCTTCATTTTAACATTTGATGACAGTGATGATGTTGATGTTAAGCATTGGAACTAATTCCACAGGAATATGACCAGAGACACATTTCTTATAAAAACAGTGCAAGGGTTAGAGCAGCAACACTTAGCCAGTTAGTCCATAAACAGAAAGATAATATGCACAATCTATTGTAATTTTTATGTGAGAATGTCAACATAACTTCTTTTGTGTTCCTCTGGAGAGTTGGGGTCACTGAGCAGGGGTTAGGAATGTGCGCTGATTATGGCTGTCACTGCAAACTGTCTGCACTTGAGTTGTGTGTGGGCAGGCATAAACTGGTGTTCATTTTTCACTATTAACTAAAGCCACTCCTAAATGAGTGCAGTAAGTGATAGGTGTCTGTCGGCAAAATACCAGCACGGGGCTGTTGACAAAGTCTGCTTGGTTTCTTCCTCAGAGGAAATGCCTTTTTAAGTAACTGCAAGCACAACAGCCAGTGTACAGGTGGATTGTGGATGTGTGTAACCTTTCAATTTCGCTGCTGTGAGAAGGCAGTGAAGGGGAGGAGGGGGATTCTTGCCAAAATACAGAACAAAAGACTTTTTCTTGAGTAATGAAAGTAAAGAAATGCTTACTAACAGCAACAAATGAACCTGCACTACAGCTATCCAAGATCAAATCACATATGAGCTTTTGATCAGGGTTTTAGCTACGGTCAGAGAAATACTGGTCATGGGCCCAGGAACAGCTAACAGTGCCTTAACTGTGACTTATACTGGCTTATACTGCATGTCTTTTGGAGCACTCATGAAGCTTAGGCTCATTTTAAGTTGATAGCTGACTACATTAATGCTAAACCTAAATAAATAGCTTTCAGTGCCAACGCAGGAAGCTAACTGGTCTGGAAGTTCAGAGTACACAGAACAATACTGGATGCTTACATCCTGTTACTGGTTTAACAAAGACAACTCCAAAGAAGTCAGTCATTTTCAATGTATCACATCACGCTGTTCTGACCACATTTTTTAAGGTTAGAAAATCTATGGCTTTTAACAACATCACAGGGTAGAGCAGCAGCCACAACCCCACTGCAATACTTGATCTGCTGTCCTAGAATAAATGCACAAACACGAGCTATGGCCAAAAGCACATCTACTAAATAGAGTAAGTGTTTTCTGGGTAACAGTACTGTATTGTGTTTTTTTTTTTTTTTTTTAGTCTAATACTATCCAATACACACTCATTTGGAAATAATCATTTGCATTTGGGAGTCTCTGTCAGGTGCCTCAGTGTCTCCTCCCTGCTTTCAATCAGATTCTCTTCTGACTACTCTGGTAAGAAAACAAACAAAACCCAGAATACATGAAAAACAATCATTGTGAACTGAGAACAATGAATTTCATATGTACACTGAGGTTTATGGAAACAAGACCATATCTTCTAAGTTTGCAATATTTAATATTTTCTTGTAGAACAGCGACGTCACTGTATTTATGTCTTCTGCACTTTCTGCGCTTTATGTTGCACCAACATTATGATGTGCCGGTGAACAGTGTCAAAATATATGGCTGGGCGATATGGAAAAAAAAAAAAACTCATCACAATAATTCTTTTTCATATCAATCACCATCAATATATATGTCAATATAAACCAAAGCACTATTTCAGTTAAATCTATAGGTTCTTCTTTATTCCTAAGTGGCATGTAAAGATATAAGGTTAGTTTTAATTTAAATATTAATTATTTTATTACAAAAACTGGACATGACAAACGTAGAACATTATACAACTGTATTTCAAATATTTATCTATATTCATCTAAAATCTACAGTCAGAAGCCTTAAGTGGAGAACACACTAAATTTGGTCAACTCCAAATAAATAAAACTAAATTTTAATTTGTAAATCTTGTATCTACAACTAAAATATTGAAGCGTTCACATTTTACAGAAGAACAGAAACTAAATCTTCTGCTCACTTCTAAATAAATACACTAGGTCTGTTGTGCAGCAAGTGTCACTGACACTTTAAATATCTGAAATATCTAGGGCTGCAACTAATGACTATTTTCACAGTCGATTAATCCATCAATTATTGAAACTATTAATCAACTAATCAGGTGATAAACTGCACAATATCTGAATGGCTTTTACCTAGCTACCATGTTTTAAAATTAGTTTAAGCTTGTTTAAGGCATGTGCTAACTAACAAGAAAAACATTAAAAAGGATTACTTCAATCAAAAATATGTTATTTATTTGACTTGTACAAACAAGGTTTTTATGAACAAACTTTGCTGTTTTTGGCAAAGGACAGGCAAAGTGCTAAAAAATAAAAATAAAAAAAAGATCAAGTATTAATTTTTTCACTGAACCAAGGACAAGTAGCAGAAGTAAGAAACTGTCCATCCATCGTCTATACCCACTTATTCCTAACCAGGGTCACAGGGATCAGCTGGAGCCTATCCCAGCTCTCTTTGGGTGAAAGGCAGGGGTACACCCTGGACAGGTTACCAGTCCATCACAGGGTCACATGGAGACAAGCTTTAAAACACCAGCTAATGTACTGTAATTTAAAACACCAGCTGATATACTGTAATTTAAAACACCAGCTGATGTGCAATAATCAAGGCTAAACACAGCACACTGCAAAGAAAAGGCCAATGCAGAAGAAAACATTGAAAAAGTAAAGGAAGGGCTGTAAAATTCTGAGAAAAAAAAAAAGGAAGTGATGTCTATTTTCTATGAAAGTTAATAATGGTGATAATTTCTGCACTGGTATTTACCTTAAAGCATGAGCCTTAAGCACAGTATGACATAAGTAATAACATTTTTGTGTAAGATATAGTTGCAGTCAGTGTACAGTTTTTATTTTTCTTTTTTAATTGTAATTGTATAACACCCGTGCAGACTAATTCAAGGGTTGAATTTCATTCTCATTAAACCCATGTGTTGAATTGGCTGCTCCCAACATTAAGATAAGCATGGCACCACTGAAGAAGAGCAAACCAGGCATACACACTGCTCAGAATGAGAAAATAAACAGGTTGTTTCAAATTGCAAGTTTGATTATTTGAAAGTGAAAGTGACTTATTTGTCTAAGTATACTCGGAATTTGTGCTCACACACAGCAGTGAACACACACCCAGGAAGCAGTTGAGGGTCTGGTATCAAAGGTGTACAGGGTGCTGGTTATTCATTCTGTGCTGGACCTGAGACTCAAACGTGCAATTTTCAGGTTACAAGTCCGACTCCCTATCCATTAGGCCACGACTAACCTTGTCATAGTACAGTATTCTAGTATTTATTTTATATCAATCAATTAATCAGTCAAGCAACACACTTAAAAAAAAAATATATATATATATATATATATATATATATATATATTTAAATTTAAACTTACAGATGATTAAAGATACATCTTTTACTGATGTAAATAGCAGCTTTGACAGTTATTTGTTGACAATAAATTTTACCTTTACATGGAAATTACCAACCAAAAGTGTGCAAGAAATAAGTAACCAAAAAATTGTTGTGCTTGCATTCAGAACCTCTAGCATCCTCTTGCCACCATGCCTGGAAAATTTTCTAAGGGAAACACAGAGTTCTGTAAACCAGATGATTAGAATTCAGCAACAGCTTAAAGACTGTACAATAAGGAGATGAAGTACAAAAGGAAAGAGCAGGTGCTTATTGTCCTACAGTAGCAGAATAGCAGAAGATGTGTTAACAGCCATTTACTGAATAATACTGTATGCACATGCTACATGACACTGCTCACACTCATGAAGAACAGTACAAAAGCCAGAGCCCTAACCTGAACATCTCTGGAGAAACCTGTAAATGTCTGCCCACCGACGGTCCCCATCCAACCTTACCGAGTTTGAGAGTATTTGCAAAGAAGAATGGCAGAAAATCCTCCAATCCAGGTGTGCAAAGTTTGTTGTGTCACACCCAAAAAGACTTGAGGCTGTAATTGCCTTGGGTCAGAATACTTATGTAAATGTGATATTTCAGATTTTACATAATTGTAGTAACATAACAAAACTGAAACAAGTGAAGTGGCTCTGAATACTTTCTGAATGCACTGTAATTGTTAAAACACCCCAAAGCAGCTCAAGGTAAGTCTGATATATTCTAAGCTGAATCTTAGCAGTGTATCATCACCAATCTTCACTTTTAAAAATTGGCATGGATTATGGATGGTTTCTAATAATAGGCTTAGTGTCAACTGGAGTAAAACTGTGCAGTAAAAATGTAATTGCTCTCCTTATAATAAACAGTTTTGAGCACTACCAAAAGACTTGAGAAACTTGTTGGATAAGTAATGAAACACCCACGACACCTGTCAACAGATTCAGCTGCCTATGGCTTACTGCTTCTGCATAGATTTGACAAATTATGCAAAGATGAGTAGTAAGCCCAATCCCCTCCAGGGACTTCATGCGTCTCTTGCTTCTTCTTGTCTGTATGAGATATGAAATGGCTGAAGAGATTTTCATTCACTATCCTAAACACTCCTTGAATTACATCACATTTAAGAGTTTTACTTTTGAAAAAATTAACCACTTCTTTGACTAACACAACCACACGGCCAAGTCACTTCCTGACTTATTATGTGGCACGTCCAACAGGTTTACGGGCTACCAGGAACAAAGCTGAAACAAAGTCAACAGCATGGGTGTGAAGAGAACAGTTAGAAGCATCAAGTAAAAGGAAGAGTGAAGAAGAAAAATGTGAATGCATGCAAACATGCTGGACCTGTTTTCTCATTAACAGTGTGGCACGACACCTAAAATATGGGGAGCGGTAGCAGAAGATTCCTGACTTAATTGCTGAGACACATGAAAGGGATAGACAATCAAAAGCTAAATGGAGTGATTCCACTGCACTCTGAGCCAAAAACATGCTCCCTGCATCCTCAAACGCACCATTTCCTCTGCAGGAAATCTCCAAAATCTGAATTTTTAAATGTTAAGAATATGCAAAAACCAAAAGCAAACCATATTCCCACTGGATAAGCTGTCCAGTGCATACCCAATAAGTGCACAGATCAGTAAAACAACTTTTAAATTATTTCAGTGACAATAAGTGTGTCAGTGCTCTCTGGGTCTTGATTTTTCTAACAACAGACCAAACTTACACAGTTTACTATCACAGAGGAGGAATCAGAGAGTACTGGCATTCTTTGTTGAAAAAAAATCATGAATTAGTTATAGAATTAGATAGCAAATTAATTTTACAATGGGCTGATTAACTGACTAAGGCTGGCAACCAGATGATCTTAAAATCTTCACTGATTTTAAAAGCGTGGGAGACCACAGATATAAGGACCATTTCAACTGATTTTTAATACTCTAATTCTCTCAATGCACACACTAGAAGACTCGATGAGACCAGGAGACCACACACAACTACCATTAATAACTATTTCACGCTGGCGATTCCACAGACACGAGATTTCACAGAATCTTGTGTGATTAAATGTGACTTTGTGACACAAGCCATTTCATTGTCAGCCCTATTGTGGTAATGTTATGTCTTGCACAATGTGTTAAAAAGACACCCAGGTGGTTGATGGAATAATTCAACAAGCATGTCTTACCAGTGTTCCTTTTGGCTTTGTTTTGTTTTGCGACCATGTTTTTCTGGGCTCCTCGCTCTCATTGGCTATTGTGGGCATTCAGCTGGAGCTTCTCAGACCAGGAATTGTAAATATCAAATATGTTCGATGATTACGATAGAGGCTCCAACCTGATCAGGAGCAGTAAAATAATTATGTTGACACCACACACACTTGAGGATTCTTTAGACAAATAATGTGACAACCGAATGTGACAAAGCATCGAATCAGGTCACACCCCTACCATCACCGGAGGGGCGAATCGGGCATAAAATCGTCCTTTGTCCTGGGCCTTACTGTTGCAATTCAAAACTGATCCATCGCTGAGCTGACTCAGATTCTGACACATCTTGTTGCTAATGTTGTTAACAAATTTTGACCACACCAGCTGTCTGTGTGCCACGTTTAGGGTCAGAAAAAGGAAAAAAATATCCAGGTAACCGTTTTCCTCTACTCACACAATGTTTCCAGGTAAAGAGTTACACTACAGGTCTTATATAAGATAGTGACAGAAAGGAGGATGTTACAGGGGAGGGAGAGGAAGGAAGGAAGGAAGAGAAAGGGGGGGAACTACTCAAGGCCACGCAGGCGAGCTGTCTGCCAGGCAGACTGTCTAAGTCAGAACGCTCTCTGTGCTTTTCACAGTCTCTCACACACATCACATACACACAATCATTGAAGAGGAAACTCATAACTGCATTCCTTCCCACTAATCTGAGAGGTAGCTGATATGAAGGGCAAAATGTTACCAAGAGAAATCACCTAGGAGAGAAAGAGAGCTGTTCCTCTTCTATATGAAAGTCTGATTTCTCCTACCCACCTTTATTTACTAGGAGCAGAATGTGGATAATTTGTGAACAAGGGTATACACACTGAGCAATAAGTGTAATCACAAGTAATTTCTTAAAATGGACAAGTTAGGTTACCAATAGTAATAATTTAAGCACCAAAGTAACCGAACCAACTAAAACCAACTAGAGTGGGAAATCAACATGAACCACAATCTGGCAAATACATGACTGACTGAGGCCAGTGAGGTTAATATCCAATCAGACATTCTGGCACATTCGAGTCAGTCATTATTTAGGTGAATCCAAGGAATGTTTAGTAAGGTTGGTTAGTAAAACAGAATAGTGACAGTCACAACTTGGTGGCCTAGGCTGTTAGAAGTGGTCCATGTTATTAAAATGTACCCAGGTCTAGTCCAACTGTATGACCTTTGGTCTGTGTCATTTCAGCACTCTCTCCCCCATAGTTTCCCATTACTACTACCTACTCTCAAAGCGAAGGCAAGGAAACACAGGACTGAAGATTGGCTATTACGATAAGTGGTCAATTTCTAACCATTTACTGCTACAAATCCAAATATGTTTTGCACAATGTAGGCAATCAACCAGAACTAGGCTGTATATAACCTGGGTTAAAGTACAGGGGAAAGCAAACACAGGATGTGAGGGGCTCGCACACAGCTTGGGCATGTTTAAACAGCTGAGATATCATCAGCATTGAGCTACCTTCATAAAGGTTTACCAGAGAAAAGTAGAACACATTACAATGATTGTCAACATAGTCCCTATAAAGGGACCCTTGTCAAGAAGCCCATTTAGTTGGGATTCTCATATAGATTGAATGGAAAATACTACAATATTACCAAAACAGATATAACTCTTTTAGGGCTCATATTTTTCAGGAACAGCTCGGATTATTGTCTGACACACTTCTACACTACTTTTGTTATACTCTGTGCATTTTAAATATAGTGTTAGCTTCACATGTCTCCTACAGCCTCATTGTGCTCTTGCAGGACAAGTGTAAACACAAAATCAGGTTAACGCAAAAGAGTTTTGTTTTAAGCAGTTCTCTGCATCAGCAAAGCACAGTCTGCAACAATCTGAAAGCTAAGAGAGCCTGAGCATAAAACCTGTTTTACAACATAGTGAAGTTCTTGAACAAGTCCTGCTGCTTACAACCACACAAACCACAGACTGCACAACTTAGTCAGATGCAGCAGTCAGGTTTCACGATACTGTACAGAAAGTTTGCAACACATCAGAGTGCTTCCTCTACACTCAGAAAGCATGACTATTACAACAAGCCCGCCTGTGCTTTTTTTAACTCATGCATATGGTAAGACAGCAAAACATTTGGTTATAGGTACAAAGTTTTCAGGTCTGGCAATGAAATGCCATTAACCTGCCCTGCTGTCAGCCTGAAGAAACCTCACTTCACCATCTAAATGAATACACTGTTCTGAGGTTAAAGGAAGGGTCATGGGTGCACATCAAAACCAGAACACAGGTCCAATCAGCTCCAGTGTTACATGGAGACAGAACTGGTGAAATGCAGTGCAGTAAGTCTGTCAGTGTCATGGAAGGAATGAAAATCACGACACTGGGTGCACAATAAAAACGTTGTTCCTTACATGAGCCCTAAAGCAAATGACAAAAGGGTACTTTAACCTGCATTGTCAGAAGTAGATAACATCAGGACTTTCCTGTTTGTGGAGATAATGTTAATTATCAGCTGTGAACTGGAAGCAGCACTAATTTTAGATTACAGAGAATAAAGTGAGAGTTTCTGAGGTCCAGTACTTCCAAGGAAGTATTATTAGGTGGCTTTTCAGAGGCCACCAAGCTGTGAGGCAACGTTAGCTCACGGTAACATTAGCATGAAATGCAGCCGAGTCCAAGGATGGAGGTGGCGTTATCCAGTTAACAGACAGCTAGCTGGCTAGGCTAATCAGCAAGCTAACTGTCCTCCTAACTCCCTATTGTCCAGAGCTAATGGCATGATTAAACAGACTGACACCTGGTTTAACATTCATGCTTCAGCGTACGTGTGTCCGACTTGTTGTGTAACGCAAACTCCAAAAAGGAAGAGTATCTAACGTATCAACACAACACAAGCGCCACATCATGGAAAACTTACCCATTCCTGTCCTTCGCACCGCCTCGCTACCAAATGCTGGAAATCTGTTGTCCGCCTCGGTGCTCGCTACTTGCCAGGCAGATGTGTATAATCAACCACAAACTATTTTCTGTCGATTCACCGCATTAAAAAAAAGCCAAGTGAGCTCTATATCCATTCGCCTTTGCCCCAACAGGAGCAACAGCAGCCTCCCCAGTTCTCTCTTGGTGCTGCTTCAAGATTATTGTGCAGGAAGTTAACCAGGAGTCTCCACCTTTCTTGGACTTGCCTCCACGGGTTACTCCTGGCAGCAAATACCAGCAGGAAACTTCGCGATGTTTCAGCCAGGACAGTCCCGCGAGAGGAATGTTTAATGGAATGTTAAACCCCCCCCCCCAACATGTATTATTGGGGCCCACTGTATAGTAACAACTGTACGTGTGTGTGTGTGTGAGTGAGTGAGATGAGGTTGCTTCTGTTCAGATGTGAAGGTCACAGCTTGTGTTGCTTGAAGAGATTTTAAACAATATATATGTCAGATCCTTTTGAAAAACTGAATTTGTGGAGAGTTCAGTTTTTTTAGGTTTGATAAATGTGGTGATTTTTTAAAACCACTACATCTGGAATATACATGCAATACATACCCTTCTTGTATTAATAAAGTTTGTTTTATCTTATCTTCAGCATATTAAGGTTTCCAAAAAGTGACTGGCTCTGAATATGTTCTGAAGATATTGTATATAGTGTAAACCACAGGGGGGCACAATCCAGTGTCCTCATGTGCAGGTCCCAAATCTGGGTAAATACAGAAGGTTGTGTCAAGAATGGCATCTGACGTAAAATTTAAGCCAAATCAAACATGTGAATCACAAATACAACATCCATACCAGATCGGCCGCGGCCCAGGTTGACAACGACCACCACTGGTGCTATTGACTTACAGGGTGCCAGTGGAAATTGGACTACTGTTGGTTGAAGAAGGAGAAGAGGAAGGCGTGTTCATAGGCAAAGAGAGAAGAGGAAGTGTGTAGGACTTAGAGTAGGGACTTTGAATGTAGGGACTTTGTCAGGGAAAACAAGAGAGTTGGCTGATATGATGGAGAGAAGAAAGGTTGATATCGTGTGTGTTCAGGTGGAAAGGTAGCAAGGCCTATAGATTAGGAGCAGGGTTCAAGCTGTTTTATCATGGTGTGGATGGAAAGAGGAATGGAGTAGGAGTTATCCTGAAGGAGGAGTTTGCTAGGAATGTTCTGGAGGTGAAGAGAGTGTCAGATAGGGTGATGAGTCTGAAGCTGGAAGTGGAAGGTGTGATGTTGAATGTTGTCAGTGGTTATGCCCCACAGGTAGGATGTGAGTTAGAAGAGAAGGAGAAATTCTAGAGGGAGATGGATGAGGTGATTCAGGGTCTCCCTAGTGGTGAGGGAGTGGTGATTGGGGCAGACTTCAACGGACATGTTGGTGAGGGAAACAGAGGTGATGAGGAAGTGATGGGTAAGTTTGGTATGCAGGACAGGAACGCAGAAGGACAGATGGTGGTAGACTTCACAAAAAGGATGGAAATGGCTGTAGTGAACACATTTTTCCAGAAAAGGGAGGAGCATAGGGTGACATATAAGAGTGGAGGCAGGAGCACACAAGTTGATTACATCTTGTGCAGACGTTTCAACCTGAAAGAGAACAGTGACTGCAAAGTAGTGGCTGGGGAGAGTATAGCCAGACGGCATGGGGTGGTGGTGTGTAGGATGAGCCTGGTGGTGAGGAAGATGAAGAGGACAAGGGCAGAGCAGAGGACCAAGTGGTGGAAGTTGAAAAAGGAAGAGTGTTGTGTGGCTTTCAGGGAGGAGCTGAAACAGGCTCTGGGAGGTCAGGAGGTTCTTCCAGATGACTGGACAGCTACAGCTAAAGTGATCAGGGAGACAGGTAGGAGGGTACTTGGTGTGTCATCTGGAAAGAGAAAAGCAGATAAGGAGACTTGGTGGTGGAATGAGGAAGTTCAGGAGTGTGTTAACAGGAAAAGGTTAGCTAAGAAGAAGCGGGACACTGAGAGGACAGAAGAGAACAGACATGAGTACAGGGAGATGCAGTGTAAGGTGAAGGTAGAGGTGGCAAAGGTCAAACAAAGGCCGTATGAGGATTTATATGATAAGTTGGACACTAAGGAGGGAGAGGTGGATTTGTACAGGTTAGCAAGGCAGAGAGACAGAGATGGGAAGGATGTGCAGCAGGTTAGGGTTATTAAGGACAGGGATGGAAATGTGTTGACAGGTGCCACAAGTGTGATGGAAAGATGGAAGGAATACTTTGAAGAGTTGATGAATGAGGAAAATGTTAGAGAGCACAGAGTAGAAGAGGTGACTGTTGTGGAGCAGGAAGTAGCAAAGATCAGTAAGGATGAAGTGAGGAAGGCGTTGAAGAGGATGAAGAGTGGAAAGGCAGTTGGTCCTGACGACATACCTGTGGAGGTATGGAAGTGTTTAGGAGAGGTGGCAGTAGAGTTTTTGACTGGGCCACTTAACAAGATCTTGGAGAGTGAGAGGATGCCTGAGGAATGGAGGAGAAGTGTACTGGTGCCCATCTTTAAGAACAAGGGAGACGTGCAGAGTTGTGGAAACTACAGGGGAATAAAGCTGATGAGTCACACAATGAATTATGGGAAAGAGTAGTGGAGGCTAGGCTGAGGTCAGAAGTGAGCATTTGTGAGCAGCAGTATGGTTTCATGCCAAGAAAGAGAACCACAGATGCAATATTTGCTTTGAGAATGCTGATGGAGAAGTACAGAGAAGGCCAGAAGGACAGTGAAGACATTGGTAAAAGGATGCTGAGGTTAGAGCTGCCAGGAAGGAGGCCTAGAGGAAGACCAAAGAGGAGGTTCTTAGATGTAGTGACAGAGGACATGAGGATAGTTGGTGTGGGTGAGGAGGATACAGAGGATAGGGTTTCAATGGAAGCAGGTGATTCGCTGTGGCGACCCCTGAAGGGAGCAGCCGAAAGGAAGTCCACCAGCAGAGACTTCGTTATTTTTTATTTTATTGGTCCAAAAAAAGAATTCAGTTGGTGCACTTCTAATTAATTGTTAAGATACTTCCTCAATTTTTACGTATTTCCTAGAGAAATGGCACTACATTCTCCAAATAAAAGCTTGCAGTGACAAACACTGATTTACACTTAACTGTCTTGTGACTCTATGAAAATCCTAAACAAATCAGTTGCAAATGCAAATACAGCCAAACATGTGCAATACAACTGGATAGATTTATATGTTTATGCTGCATCAAATCATAGTGGCTTTAAGTTCCCACAGCCCTGGTCAGGTGTATTATCTATTCTAAATGTGAGGCTCAGTGCTTACAAGAAACACCTGTTGCTCAGTGGGTCTTGGCATCACTGTGTAACCTCAAGCCACCATGTGGGTGAAATGTGAAACTGAAAACAATGTTATATCTCAGGTATTATTTATTTATTTATTTATTCATATTTTAGAGTATTTTTGCCTTATATCTGAGTACAACTGCATTGCAATTTTTTTGTAAACTATTAAATGTTCATGCAATGCTTATAAATGCCAGTGGAAGTATTACACACTAATTTATGCATACAAATGTGTAATGTAATTTTATCATATGAAAATTAAAGGAAAGTGATAATGAATGCACACAATCTAGTCATCAATTATCACCCATGCAAATGTGTATGGTTTTGCAACTGCAAACTGTTCATGATTTGAAAATCTAAGTTTGGTTCTGTGGTGACTAGGTTTGCCCAATAGAGGTCAGAATTGCACCTTTTGTAAGCACACTGGACATAAGTTATCTGTAATTGTTCACTTCTTATTATCTGTGCACTGTTTACTTTTTGTAGCATTTATGTTTACTGTTTAATTCTTGAAGCATTTGTATTTATGTCTGTTTACTCTTTTCAAACTAGTTTCCATGTATCTATACCCGCTTATTCCTCAACCAGGGTCACGAGGATCTGCTGGAGCCTATCCCAGCTCTCTTTGGGTGAAAGGCAGGGGTCCACCCTGGACAGGTCACCAGTCCATCACAGGGCCACATAGAGACAAACAACCTCACACACTCACACTCACTCCTATGGGCAATTTAGAGTCACCAATCAACCTGACATACATGTTTTTGGACTGTGGGAGGAAACCCACAGTAAACCAGAGTACCTGGAGAAAACCCACACAAGCACAGGGTACACATGCAAACCCCACACAGAAAGGCCGGGTTGCGAACCCAGGACCTTCTCGCTGTGAGGCAACAATGCTAACCACTAGTCCACCGTGCTGTCCCAAACTAGTTTTACTCAAGAATATATTGTTTTCACACAAATCAAAACATTTATCTTTATTAGAATATTTTATAATATTAGGCAGCCAGGGTTGCCACTCCAAGATGACAGAGGTGGACAAGGGTCAACATAAGAGCCACCAGGTGGTGTTATTGTTGTCACTGAGCTATGTACATTAAATAGAAACATGGTGGCGGACATAAGACTTTAAACTTCACATGTTTCTGATTTATAGCCTATATTATAGGTTACCTCTGGGATTTTAAAGTTCTGTGGTAAAACTGGTCAATTACTAAAAAGATTATATGTTTACATACTGTCAGATAACCATAATGAATACCCTACAATTTCTATCTTTACATTTTCTGTATGCATTAGGATATATATATATATATATATTATTGACATAGATAGGTAGATCAGTTGATGTAAGGTTAGCTAGACACATATATAAAAGTAGACATATAGACATATATCTTCAGAGATATCCCTGACAAATGTTCCAGATCACTGCAGCAATGTCCATGTTTTTATTCAGCTACTTTGGTGAGCAAGTTGTCCTGCCTGTGGGAAATAAATGCCAAATCAATTTTGAAGATCACTTTTACAAGAAAAACACTAAGAAGTAATGTAATATGTTGCTGTTCTAGCACACATAAAAAATACACAATTTGATCCACCGAGTACTCCGGTTTCCTCCCACAGTCCAAAAACATGTATGTCAGGTTGATTGGTGACTCTAAATTGCCCATAGGAGTGAGTGTGAGTGTGTGAGGTTGTTTGTCTCTATGTGGCCCTGTGATGGACTGGTGACCTGTCCAGGGTGGACCCCTGCCTTCCACCCAAAGAGAGCTGGGATAGGCTGCCAGTCAAAAATCATGCAGCAGTGCCTGCTGTCTTGCCCATCGTGCATGGCTTTCCACATAAGTTGTGGTGTATTGGTGAGCAGAAATGGTATGATCCACTTTAGGAGTATCTGCTATCTGGGTCAATGTTCTTTAAAATAAAAACATAAAAAATATAGTTTAACATTTATAACTGAAGTTACAGTTACAATCCTTACTTCATGAAGCTGAAAGTCTTTCAGACAGTTGTGTTTTATGAAGTAGCAGGGCCTTTAGAAAAGTCCACTCCTGGACTTTTCCTCTATCTCTCTCCACTCCTCTTTCTAATCCTTATCTCCACTCCTCTCCTCTCCTCTCCTCTCCTCTCCTCTCCTCTCCTCTCCTCTCCTCTCCTCTCCTCTCCTCTCACATGTATATCCCACATTGAATGTCACTAACTTTGTGCCTTCTCTTTCCTGTAGTTTGTGCTTTCTCCCTCTCTCTCTGTCCTCTCTCTCTCTGTACCTTCTGCAGGTGTCCCTGGTTCTGGAGCTGTATATTGCTGTTGTGAAGTTACTGGCCTCACCAACCTGCAGTGTCTATTTGTTGTTTACTGTTCTTTTTTTTCTCTCCTTTGCCCACTCACCCCAACCATTTGAAGCAGATGGCCGCCTAAACTGAGCCTGGTTGTGCTAGAGGTTTATTCTTCTGTTAAAGGGAGTTTTTCCTCTCCACTGTTGCCAAGCGTTGCTCGTAAGGGATTTGTTGGGTTTTGTTTTTGTTTTGTTGTAATCTGCCTTGTGATGACTGTATTGTGATTTGGCACTATACAAATAAAATAAATTGAATTTGAAATTGGGTGAGACAAGTTATAAACTGACAGAATGTTTGCCCAGTTGCATGTTTGTGTGTAGGGTGGGCTGCTGTCTGTGGGTGTTGATAGTAGATTAGTAGAAGGTTGAATACCCGCTTAAAGGCTTTGAGTTGTGTGTGTGCAACACCACTGAAACCACTAGAGCATATTAGAGAGATAATCACAAACTTGTGCACAGCTCAGCCTGTTGCTCTCATTTTTCATATTTGTTTCATCTAATGACTGCAGACTGAAGATATGTGTGGCCCTGCAGCTACTGAGCCCCACTGAACATCAGCTCAGCTCTCTTGCATGAGTGAGCAGCAGTGTTGGTCAGGACACACATTCAATATATCTTCTTTCTGTGAGTATTGCATACTTAAAGGCCTGACGAAGGGATTTTACTTCCCTGTCATTTCACTAAGTCACTAACCCACATATACTCTAGCCCACAGCAAAACCAAAGCGGCACATTTCATCCCTTTATCTCTTCCCCCCTCCCTCACTGGCTCAGTGTCCACTCTTCCTCTTCACAGGCAGGGCAGATGGTGCTCCACTCTTTTAACGGCTGCTGCTATTTGCAGTAACATCTCAGACACTGAGCAGGCCGGTTTGTGTGAATGCAGATTGTCTACTAGCAGCCTGCCTGACAGGCAGACACTGTATGGGCTGTGTCTGGGTATCTCGACAGCAGGACGGTAACCAAATGGATGATTGCTAGGAACAGATGACTGAGCTGGCTCAAGCCTCCAGGTTTGTTCCACTGACACATATAGGCCAGTTGCACTGCAAAACACCTCAGATGACATTTGATTTTAGCTTTTCCATCAAGTCCTCATACCAGCATATCAGAACAGGTGCACAGGTTCTGAAAATTACCTAGATAAGCATTTTTATTCTCCACACTGTGATTATGGTTTGTTTAAGTTTAGGCAACCAAGACTACTTTGTTTAATAAATGGTACAACTGTTTCTGACATATATTTACAATCAATACCATTGTCAAACCTGAGCATTTAAATATGAAGCTAGATCCAAAAGGGGTTTAAACTAGCCTAGTGTAAAGACCTGAGAATATCTACCTCTAACACTGAGTAACTGACATGTGATATGGTATGGAGCGTTTTCTCAGTGAGGTTGTCATTGTGCAGTCAGTCATAGTGACCTCCTACATTGAGTACATCAGCTCCCGCCACCCCCATATTTTTATACTTTGGGTTTTTTGGACAAATTTAATGATTGGAGATACAATGATACTAATTTTGATTAATGGTTAGAGACAGGAGAGTTAATATAATATATCATAATATATCTCTGCAGGGCAGCATGGTGGCTGAGTGGTTAGCACTGTTGCCTCACAGCAAGAAGGTTGCTGTGAGGCAACCCGGCCTTTCTGTGCGGAGTTTGCATGTTCTCCCTGTGCTTGCGTGGGTTTACTCCGGTTTCCTCCCACAGTCCAAAAACATGCATGTTAGGTTGAATCTAAATTGCCTGTAGGAGTGAGTGTGAGTGTGTGAGGTTGTCTGTCTTTGTGTGTCTCTATGTGGCCCTGTGATGGACTGGTGACCTGTCTGGCTTTCAGGAACAAGTGGGTACAGAAGATGGATGGATATCTCTGCAGTTAATATCAGAGAAAGACCACTAATCCAGTCTGTCCTTTTTGGAAACCTTTTTGCAAAGTCATAACATTATGTTTCTTCAGCTTTACTCATCCTGTATATAAAAGGTTCAGAAGAAGTACCTGTATCTGTCAATATTTTATATTATTCATGGAAACAAGGTGATTTTTGTAGTGATGATAATTATCACAGACTCTGCAGATCCTCTCAGCTCTCTGGTGCCCTCTTTCAGCTTATTGTTTTGGTTTTGCAGTTTTTACTGTTTAATCACTGTTAACATCTCTAAATGAATCACAGTGAAGCCCAGATTTTTCGGGGAAACCGAATGACTGTCTCGCATAATGGAATGGCTGCGTAATAAGCACCAGGCTGATGACTAAGCCCTGGTTTTCCCTGCTCCAGGCCTCTGGTAGAAGCCAGGATGTACCACAGTTCAAGGTAATGTGATGGGATACAGGCAAAATCAGGGAGCCACCTGTATTATAGAGTCAGTCCAATAAATGTGAAGCTTCTTTCAGTGTCAATGGTAGACATTCTTTTTCCTGGTCTGGACCTTCCTCAGTCATGATAAGGTGTTGGGTTGAAATGTCCCTAATAAAACTCAAATTCCAGTATGACATACAAGTCCTTTTCTTTTGATTTTTGTTGTGTCCGTGTTTATACCACCTAAAATCCACTACACTATTTAATGTTCTTCAAAAGAACCTTGCTCCTTGTCACTTCATGATATACAAATTTGCCACATGAAGCCTCCACAAAGCCTCATGTTACAGTTATATTTACATCATCGCACATATTGAAAAAAAACTCTGGATATTTGTTGTATTAAACAAAACCTGTTATATGTCAGCACCAGTTACCATCTGCAGAAACAGTCACACATTTGTGTTACATTACAAATGCACTTTATTGCATGCCGGACTGAAGATTTGTGTGTCCACATAAGGGAAGAAAGGAACATTTAAGAATTCTTTTTGAAAATCTTGGCTTTATTATTTTTGAGGACATTTGGCTTATTTCCTGAAACTTAGTAATAGTAATCAGTCTGTAAAGGCTGATTACATGAACACTGGAACTTGTATAGATATATGTGCCAGTACAGTCTGAATTGAATTCACACGTTAAGAAAGCACAACAACAATATGAGATCATTCTCTACCTGCAAGAAACGTAATGTTCCCCTAGGGATCCTGGAGACCCCAGGTCTAGAATTAAGTTTGGGCCTCTATTGTAGGGCTTGTTTGCTGACATCATAAAAATAATAAATACAATGAATGCTCATATGTTCTATGTTCTCTCCTGTAGTTCCTCAAGGACATGACAGTCGGGGACCTGGTTTCACCTGGAAGACATATCACCCCCTTCCCTTTGCTTCTCCACATAAGAAATGTTTCTTGGCCACGATTGGCCGGAAACATCTCTAACTCCCGCCTCTTTCCCTGATGTCACCGCGGCAGTTTCCGTGTGCTCTGCAGAGCGCACTGAGAGCCGCACTGCACACTGACAGACCTGAACGGGGCGAGGCGGCGATTCCCGGTGTGGCCCTCATCCATCATCGCTATGGGAATTACCACAGCGTTCTTTCTGAACCAAGCTCTTATCCCATACTATCTGAAACCGGTCCACCTGGAGGCACAGACTATAAAACAGTGCAGTTGAGACTGTCGCTGCATCAGTCTGCTAAGCTGAACAGGAGGATGAGAATCATCTAGAGATGAGAAGTGTCTCTACGGCAGAGAACTTGGACAAGGACGTTTACGCGACCCTCGTCATCTTTGTCTTCTAAATCAGGATGATGCAAGACATGTGTATGTCCGCAGTGGTGAGTACATGATATTTCATTCACCTCCGTGCTTCTTTTTATTCTTTATTCTCAGGACTCCTCCAGCAGGTTCTCCATTTAAAGGGCCAGTGCCTGTTTTTTTATTCGTCCCCAGACTCAACTTTCAAATCAAGCACCTATAATATTTTCATTGTTCACTGTTAAAAAAACTCGAGAACCGTTATTTCTTCTTCACATGTAACGTCTCAACAATGTGTGATTCATTCCACTGTGGGTGAAGAACACAAAAGAGTCTCTCCAGTGGAAAGACGGTGAAAGAAAGGGCACTCAGCAGTCTATTGTTTACTCTGTTACAGTCTGCACTGGCCAAATACCTACAAATACCAGGCAGTGGAGACTCATCTGTTGACTTGCTGTCAAGCATGGTTTGATTATACAAGTATACACTGGGAAATTAAATAAACGTAATGGAGTTACATGGGGTTAGTTATCAGAATTTACAATGAAATATTCATCCAAAATGTGAGCCCTAAGGCACTTGTTTTCATGTAAAAGGAACATTTTATTATAATCATGAATGGTTCTTTTCATGCCCGTAGTTACAATGTCAGATTGTTGTCCTTCTGTTATGACACTGATGTATTGAGTATAGTTGTAGACAAAGATTTTCCCTTTGTCTCCATACAAAGCAGGAAGGCTAGATGAACTTAGGTGATGCAAAGTCAGGGTTAAGTGAGTGTTGACAGTGTCAGGTACACATCAAATTCACTTTTAATGACCTCCAAGGATTATATTTGTGTAACTTCAGAGAACTGCCCCAAACCTGAAGAGTGTCAGGAAATAGTTAGCTTAGGTTCTTGGAATATTGCTGAAAGCTTTAAGCTATGTCCTGATCCAGAGCAGTTTCCTGCGATGGACAGTGCAACAGCTGGTGATGGTTTTGCAGGTATGGGCTTCTTAGGATTTGCTGTAGATTTTCTTCATGCATGTGGCCAAAACCAAAGCAGACCAACTTTTATTGTTGCTCAAACTTTGTGGTGACCATATGCTAAAGCACATTTGATATCATTATATTTTTTACATCATATTTTATATAATTATGTGTCCATAATTGTATAAAAGGTGATGGTTTGTATTTTTCCACTTAATGACTTTTTGTCTTTAAATGTGCCAAATGTCCATACATGTCATGAGTTACAAGTAGACTTACAACACCTACAGGAAAAAGGGAACGATTATTCACCTAGCAGGCTAAAACACAGTAATGGATGGAATAAAAAAAATTACAGTATATCTGAAGTACTTTCATACTCCTAAAAGCTGCTTTTATAATCCACCAGTTTCAGTAATAAGACAATACAAACCCAACAAACTTCAGTGGCATAATGTTAATCATTGTCTGTAATTCAACCAGTTTCATCTATTTCACCATTTATTTGCTTAATCCATTTCAGGTGACAGAAAACCACCTGTCATGTAAAGTACCAGTATGACTTTCCAAATGCAAAGCAAAGAGCTCACAAGTCTACAGAGATCAGTGTTTGCATGTTTTGTGAGCACAGTTCTTTCTGGTGCTCTGTGCTTCAATCATTAGTAATAGACTGAAAAATCACCACAGTTAATTGATATTGTTAGTGACAAATTCAGCACGACTGAACCCAGACAGTCTCTTTCTCTGAGCTCTGACCACAGTGTGGGACACCAGGGCACACAGCATAGCAGTGTGTGTGTGTGTGTGTGTGTGTGTGTGTGCATGTGTGTGTGTGCAGGCAGGCATGCGTTTGTTTGTATATGTTTGTTTTAGGCCCTGCTTTAATTGGATAGTAATTAGAGCTTGATGTCTGCCACACACAGACAAATATACCACCCACACTAAAGTGTTAGTACACTCTCGCCTCATTATGTAACACATGGGTTCCAACACACATGCACGCACACACACAGACACAGTGGCTTGATTGTTTTCTGTCATGACCCACCATTTACAGTTAGTAGAATTACAGTATTGAGCCTCTCAGACCTCAGTCTAATTCTTTGTCTGTGGTGAAGGTTCGTGCAAATCACAAATCTTGTCAGAGATTATGTTCAGTTTATGCAATAGTGCTATGTGCCATTTCAATGAAGTCATATGCTTTGCAGACAGACATTCTTCAAAGGTGCTGATAGGTGGCCTGTGTATATACATGTTAATCGTTTACTTTCTAACTCATTGACAAGTGTAAGGGCAGCACGGTGGACTAGTGGTTAGCACTGTTGCCTCCCAGCAAAAAGTTTCCTGGTTTGAAACCGAGCAGGGCCCTTTCTGTGTGGAGTTTGCATGTTCTCCCTGTGCTTGTGTGGGTTTTCTCCAGGTACTCTGGTTTCCTCCCACAGTCCAAAAACATGTATGTCAGGTTGATTGGTGACTCTAAATTGCCCATAGGAGTGAGTGTGAGTGTGTGAGGTTGTTTGTCTCTATGTGGCCCTGTGATGGACTGGTGACCTGTCCAGGGTGTACCCCTGCCTTTCACCCAAAGAGAGCTGGGATAGGCTCCAGCAGATCCTCGTGACCCTAAATAGGAATAAGCGGGTACAGATAATGGATAATGGAGTTTCATGTGTGTGGGCTAATAATTAGATACTACATGCTACAGGGCAAAATTTGAGACATTGCCTAAGTGTGATAAATACAGTATTATAAACTCTGGTATGATCATGGTTTTAGTTCAAATTTAAATATGTATATTTAAATATGTGCATTCACAAAAGCATTTACCAAAAATGCTTCCAGCATCCTCTTCAATAAAGTGTAGAGAGAAAACTTTGAATGTATTAGCAGCAGTCTCTTTGTTTGAGGTAGGTTTTTATAGGAAAAGTGGTTTTGTTTTATAGAGAAACAACAGCAATAACAGTACAAGAAGCAACCACTCCGGCTGGATGCTAAACAATACAAAATTACCCCAAAAGGGTACAATTTAGTATGGCACTTCCATAAACTGGGGACAGAGACAGAATACAAGGAAATGGCCAATATAGGGTGAATTATATATATATAAATATATAGTCCTGGATCCTACAGTTACTATATTGCAATTTAATAGCATATCTCTCTAAAAATTGTTAATTATATTAGTGGGAATCATTGGGAAAAGGCTCCAACCTCTCTAATGATATATGAAGCTAGGACATTTTCACACAGAAACACACACATTAAGAGTATGATTATACTAATGCATGTGTCAATTTTATTATTTATATGACTTAATATGTTGCTGTTTAAATGCAAGAAATTCTCTATTGAACTGTGACACTGAAATAATAATTTAAAGCCATGTTGGTGGCTGCTTGTTTAGCTAAAATCTGTGTAGTGGTACAAGTTAAACTAGTGCGACGTGAATCATTGGCTGCCTAGTGTAATACATGGCATCAACAATGGATTAGTGTATAAAATGCCCCAGGCATAACATACAACACAAAGAGGGGTGATAGACTGTCATGTTATTTGTAGGTACAATAATACTTTCTCTTCACTCCTCTTGCACACATGCAAGGACCATGCAGTTTTGTACCATGTAAAGCAAATATTGCCTGTGTTGAGCATGCAGCCATAGCGCCCATCAACATGCTAAACGTGTGCAGATAACTGACGCATTTATGTTTACTGACAAAAACATGGAAGAGAAATGTTTCAGTTTCAGTTCACAGTTGTACTTCAGTTCCAGTGCCTACAAGCAAATTGGGTCCCAGGTGTGCCCCTGGACAGGCCTCCAATCTGCTGCTGGAGGTACAATTACAGGGTTAAGTTCAGGCTGTGTGTGTTGGGGGGTGACTGTGTGTTGTGGATGGTAATGTTCAACTGGAGCCAGCTCTGCGGTGATGCAGTGGTGCAGTGGTGCCACACTGTTGCCTATACGATGTAAACAAAGGCTGTCTAACTGATGACTCCACCCTCGCATCTCTGCCTAAATGTCTGCCTAAAATCCAGACTAAATGTGTTGGACAGAACAAGCAATCAGAATGAGTCTGGCCCATTTTTCCTTTATTGAAAGGACTGCAAAAGTAAATAACCTATATGATTCCAGATTTCTGTCAGATAATATACATATACAATATACATACATATGCATATGTTAAAAGCATGTTAGAGTGCTGCCTTTCCTAAATGTTAGTTCCACAGCTAACCGATGGAACCAGGTAGTACAGTACACTACAGTACATATCCGACGGTTTCAGTCTGTGAAATGCATGTGTTTTAAACTCTACACACCAAATTTGTGACACTGGCTTTCTGTCTATACATTTGTATTCTCCAAGCCCATGATATCCCAAATTATATCATTTTAGCAACATTTTTTACTTGGAGGTTCCAGGTATCTACCTAGTGCCTGTTGGAACTCGAGGGAGAGGTAAAGCGCATCACTTATAAGTGAACAGAGAGGCTGGTGATAGCATGGCTCTGTACAGCTTTCCTATGTCAGCTGTCGATTTGGCACAAGATTTGTGTGCATAGGCAGCATAACAATAACCTGATTCCTGTCTCATCACCTTGTGTCTGGCTGGCCTATGCACCAAGCAGATGATGTAGTTTGTAGGCAGTTCCGCAATACCCAGAGACAAAGTTGGTGTAATGGGAGAAAAGCTGGCAGTACTGAGACTGAAATTGATTTATCTATTGCTGATATGCAGAGGTGGCTGTGTAGAGGCTCCAAACAGGTCATCAGTATGTGTGTGCATGTGTGTATGTGTGTCTAAGCAGGAATTTACTGACAATGTAGCAGCACTGCACTTCAGTTTCGTTTCTGCTAGTCTCTTATTTTCCTAATGGCAATCAGGAAATGCAGTGACATAAGTCTGATTGGGACAGAGGGATGTTTACAGAGATTGTCAAGAAACAACCATGGAAAGACCCACACACTGACCAAATACAAGCATCTACTTTGCTGCCATTAGCTTACTGCACTCCTTCCCTGACTTGTTGGCTAGCAGCCGCCAGAGTAATTTTATTTATTGGCTTAAAACCACAGCTGCAGACAGAGCTGGGTTGTCTGAGGTCAGTGTGCTTTATCACAGGCTGAGGGGAAGATGACTGGGTTCTGTCTTCAGCCAGCTTCTTCGGCTGTCTTTTCTTCCATATCATATGTAAAGCCATTGGATGTACTACATTGTAGGCTTGTGTTATCAACCCTTTATTTACTGTAAAACATTACCAGATAAATCATACTTGGAAAAAATAATCATTGACAGTGTCTGCACTGTCATGTACAAAGGGTTCCTTGGCATCTGCAGCTGGGCCACCGCTATTACAGTATAAGTCCTGGTGGTCAATATGTTACTTTGAACTTCAACTTTCAGACTCAGAATTAGACATTATTGATTTTTATGAAACAGCAGCATTTGTTCTAAAATACTCTGGGTAATGCATGAGGTCACAGTTTATTGACAGTTTCATCTATTTGGGTAAGGAAGTTGACTTTGCATATATTTTAACTTAAAGAAACTTTATTTAAGGTTATTTTAAGGTCAAACTGAAATTTTAATTGCATTTACTTGCTATTGACCATTAGCATTAAAGCCCTCTGTGCAGCAACATGCTGGAGGAGTACTTATGGTGTAAAGTTTGTATTTTGCACTGAAACTGGAAACTATGTAGCATTATTAAATACAATTTTTGGTCTTTTGGATAATCCTGGCCTATGTTGCATAACCTAGCATTATTCTGATTATCTTACTTCATGAAAATGTAATATTTCCTTATTGCCATTCTGTATGGTTAGGTGTTAGGTGAGGTGGTTTCATCTGCTAAATACACTTTAACAGTACATGGCTGATGCTAATGGTAAAGCTCCAGGCTGAAAAATGATCCACAGAAAATGCCTGGTATTTTTTAATGAATGTGCTGCTCCAGACAAAACAAAATAAACACCATGGGTATTGGCATAAAAAGCAGGCATGTCTTACACTGAACCACCTTCAGAAAATTCACTTTTAATACCTGCGTGCTTTCTCTTCCACAGCCTCACATTAACTAGTGCATGATGCATCTCTGTTGTGGTAACCTCCTTAGCATGCTGTTTTAATAATACAATTCTACAAACAAACAGCAAGAGCCACAGGGGAGCATCTATTGTCTTATAACAAAGCAGAATGTTTCCATTTATTCCTGTTGTTGTGAATGAGTGCATTGATGTCGCTGACGCGACTGAGTCATGAGCAGCATGTTGAGAGCATGCTCTGATGTTTATGGATGAGGTTCTGGGAATGAAAGGACAATGTCGTGAAAGGACAATGGAGTGGTGAAAGAATGGACAGCTTTATCTTTATTAGCACAGATCACTAAATGAGTTTGTCTTTTTGAGCTTTTAATTAGGAGAAAGTTGGAAGAAATTTAGAAATTATGTCTAAAAAAAAACCTCAATGAGCAGCAAATTTCTTTTCAAACCAGGAATTCCACATAACAGAACACACATCAAAACATGATCAAACATGATTTTATATACGCAGTCTGTTTATGGGTGACCTTGGGAAACTTTATCATTGGTATATCGCTGATGTGCAGTTACTGGCCCCACCAACCTGCAATGTCTATTTGTTGTTTATTGTTGCTGCTCATGAGGGATTTGTTGTTTTTTTTTGTTTTTTGTAAAGTGCCTTAAGGTGATTGTATTGTGATTTGGTGCTATACAAATAAAATTGAATTGAATTGAATTGGTAACACATTGACATGACCCAGAACTACGATCTGGATCACAGACAACTTTCTCATGCACCAGCAGCAAAATTCTCCCTCCAATGCATCACTTTAAAACCACCACCCCCTATTTGTTCTGCATATCCAAACATGAGCCACCAGTCTCTGTTCATATTTGTCTGACTGCACACTGCCTGCAGGAAAGAACACGTTTTTGCCTGCAGGTCCACGTTTTGTGGACCAGGTCCTTGTTTGTGATCCCCTCTTGCACCCCATCGCCATGTGTCTCAATAATGCTCTCCCTGTTTTTTTATTTAGATTTATATTGCAATGCATTAGTGGGGGATCCTAATTTAAATGCTAGTTTCCATTTCTCACGATGTCACTGATATTGTCTGAAATTGTTTATATGTCAGTGATAAATTCAAGCTGTAGCTTGGCTGAGGGACATGGCAGACAACACACTGGCCCTCGCAGTTCACAGGGGATTGGTCAGAGCACAGTGTTCTTTATTATGGAGGCTGTATGTATGTACAGTATGTATGGTTATCAAATCATTAGAGACTCAATGAAATGGAAAAAAACAATATTCCCGTTTTTGTTTTGCCATGTTTAGAGTGGGGGTCTTGGTGGTTAGCACTGTTGCCTCACAGCAGTGTCCTCCCACAGTCCAAAAACATGTATATCAGATTGACTGGTGTTTCTGAATTGCCCATATGTTGGGTTCTGGAGTCACATAAGCTGCTTTAACAAGGATTGTTTCCTTTTTCTGCATCCAAAAATTTGCTTGCTAGCAACAGTGTGCACAGCGCAACTGTCACATCCACAGATATCGCAGCAGTAGCAGTGAAACTATCAGTTAAACACTTCTATTTAAAGTTACTGTGTGGACTCTTAACATTTTGAACTTTGGCATCCCCAGGTGGTAGTGAAACTTTCACAGGGTTAATTTGAAATTCATGGAGTAGATTCACTTTAAGATTTACTCCAAAATAAATCAAAGAAATGATCAGTTTCTTCTATCGACACTTGATGGACACTTGATAAGGACCTTGAAAGATCAGTAAGTTATGCTATCGCACACTGGTGAGAGCACTTGTATTTTCGCCGCTTTAGAAATGCAAACAATTTCCAAATCACCAATGTTGCATGAGCTCTCTTCTCCACAGTTTATTTGTCTTGTGTACTTCTGTACATCCCCAAATATATGTTTTTCATTTTGTGTCCCTACTCATGCCAGCTGTATAAGCCTATTACTGTAGCTTAATAAGGTGATTGTGCAGATGATACACATTTATCATAAATCCTCCATCACACTGTTATTGGCATTATGGGAGTTTTTTTAATCAATTAACAAGCTTGTCTTATCACCCAGTTCATCTCAGTCCATACATGGATTACTGAACAGGCCTACCAGGCACAGGCTCAGGGGCTAAAGTGATCAAAGGGCTCCTAGACCAGGACCAGGACCAAAAAAAAAAAACAAACAAAAAAAAAAAAACACACAAAATGAGAAAAATAGATTCACGCAAAAGCCCAGACACATGACTCAAATGTAACCCCAAAGACAAGAAAACCACTATAAAAATATGCAAAGAAAAAAAGAGACACAAAAGGGAGTAAAATGTTAGGTGCTAAAACTCTACAAAGAGGTACAAAGCATGTAAATGCCAATGCAAACTATCTAATAAAGCCGACGCAAAGCGACCACAAGAAGACACAAAGTGACTATACATTACACAGTTTCACAATCCATGAGATGTGCTCCTGGAAGTGTAGGAGATATGGGGGGCGTTTTACCTGTCTGTGCCCAGGGGCCCTTCATCTCATGGCCCCGTCCTTGTTCAGTAGATGTTATGGGTGCATATAAAGCTTACACATGGTGACTTTAAAGTAGTTTCAGTATAAAACAGGATGAATGTAGGGATTGTAAAACACTGCCCTGTTTGAAAACTTGCCATAGTAACCAGTAAAACCCTGTCAGCCCTGTAACATTATTGGAGCCAGTCCTCCATCAGTCAGACTGCCTGATATTATTGCTCTGACATGACTCACTCAGTTTGTGTGTGTGAGCCCAAGAGTGTGTGGCTTATTACCTTAAACCCAGTGAGCTGTTGGCTTCCCAGCAGAGGTGAGAGGGGAGCCTGAAAAAAGAAATTAAGAAATGCCTGCGTCATGTGCCCCTGTTAAATTGTCAGTTGTGGACATGAATGGACATTTAAGGAGGACCTTGATGAATGAGGGGATTGAGTTAATGAATGTCAGATTAAGTGGGGTTTTGAATGAAGACTTTTCTTACAAAAGGCATCAAAGCAGCTTCATACACTGGGAGCCTAAATGAAAGCATGAAGTGTGATGAAAATTGAACTTTCTAGAATTCATGTAACCTGACACAAAGCATGTCTGCCTGCCTGCCCATTACTCTGGCCGCTCCACAGTTGTCTGACTCATTGTTGGTCAGGGGAGCTTTTTAGAATTTGATGACTACATGCTTTAGTTTTGTGTGTCTTAATCTGTGACCTGATTGGTGTGTAAACCCAGCAACATTTTTTTAAATAAAGTAAATAGGAGTCTCAGCCAGGTTGCCATGAGGATGTTTGCTGCTCCACTCAGCCAGCTGTCCATGTGTCCGACAGTCCATCTGTCCATTGGTGCATTCATCCATCCATCTGTCTAGCACTTTTAATCAAGAACAAGATACAGTGTCTTATCTGCTGCTATAAAATCCACTGCAGGTCAGGATAACTGCTGATTTTACCAATTCTTTAGTTTCTCCTACTCTTTGGCTCAAATTCTCATGTTTACATTTGTGCATCTTTCATAAGATAAGTGATGACCTGCTTGTTTGGATATTTGTATGTGTTGGGGTGAGATTGTGCTAGTCAAGTATTTATGTTCTCTAAAGGAAGAGCTACTCAAAAGAACCAACAGGAAATTTTTAATTCTTTGACTAGTTGTGACCTGCTCTAAGATAATGGCAGCCAGTAGTGGAGTCTGGGCCAAATTCAGCCATCCAACAAAAAACTTTGCTTCCTTAATGAAAGTTTAAGGTTTCCCTTGTATTATTTCCATCAAAACCTAAACATTTTCTTTCATCAGTCTGCTGCCATATAAATACAAACTTCCTCTTAAAATCCTACTTACTGACTCCGGGTCTAAGAAGTCACATATTATGTTTTTTTTACCAACACTTAACTGGATTTTAGATGACATGGCAGCTCCAAAGAATTTGTCCCTATTGCGTATAAATCGTGTGTTGTATGTTTTAAAACTGAACCTACTGGTGCTTTGACATTCTCTTAACTGCTACATCTTCTTGTCCTCCTAGCTCTTATATACCTTTGTGGTTGACATCTCAGCCCGCGTTTTGACCACATCCAGCCCAGGTGACCAGCCCATCCTCTCTCCTCGCCACTATCAACACACAGACCCTGAGTCAGGCACCCAGGTGGTCTGCAACAAGTGCCCGGCAGGCACTTATGTGTCCGTCCACTGCTCCCCTACGGCTGTGAGGGAGTGCAGCCCCTGCCCTAAAGGGTCCTTCACGCGGGGTGAAAATGGGGTCCAGCAGTGCCATCGCTGTCGGCCTCCATGTCCTGTGGGCTTTATTGAGAAAACACCCTGCACAACCACCCAGGATCGTGTCTGTGCTTGTCCACCCAACAGCTTCTTTTCACAGGATGGTGACACACAGTGTAAACCCCACTCTCTGTGTGCTCCTGGGACAAGGGTGAAAAAGCGGGGCAGTGAAACAGAGGACGTGCTCTGTAAACCATGCACTAAGGGGACTTTTTCAGATGCAGAGTCAAGCGTGATGAAGTGCCGTGCCCACACAGACTGCAAGGCTCAGGGGCTGATGATGCTCATTCCAGGGACTAGAGAGAAAGATAATATCTGTGGACCACCTCCAACAGCCCTCCCCTCCTCTACACCTTTGCCTATCTATACAACCACACCACTGGGGCCTGCACAGGCTGTGCTTGTACAGGAGTCCATAACATCTCCACTGTTATCATCACTAACTGGACCTTCAAATAAAGGTGAGAGCAGGGATCCTGTTTTGTCTTTGCTTTTCTTTTATGTAGTTAATTGCATCTTACAATACTTTGCATTCTGATTGCAGGACTGTTTACTGTGAATAGCTGTTTTTATATAGATTTTCAGTTTCATATTAGCCTTATGCTTTTCAAGCTTTAAGGTGATGCTTTCAAGAATAACAAAGCAGGGAATTAGGGAGAAAATTGATTCTGAACAATGAAGCTTGCCAAAACCTTGTTTTTGTTGGTGTACTTTTCACATTCATCGGTTTTCACTAAAAAAGTACTTTATTCACTTTGTTGGGATATTTATTGTTTTCATGTTTGTTTTTCTGTATGTTGTGTGACATAATGTATACATGTTGTGTCTGTGGTAATTCCCTTAGGGAAGGGCATCTGTAGGTATGGAAACTGGTGTCAGCTCCCTATCTCTGGAATGCTAGTATTGGTGTCAGGAAGAGTTATGGGTATTTGTGTCTTCCTTTGTGACCCTCCTTTCCCCATGTTCCCTCCCTCTTTCCTCAATTTAGATCAAAGACTGTGACTAAACATTCCCTCTCTGTCTTCTTCTTCATCTTGTTCTTTGGTGCCCATCAACTTTCTTATGACTCAGAGTCAGCTTTGCATACCCAGTGTACCCCTCCTCCCCTAACCAATGTCTATAACACTGTCACTGCTGTTTGTCTTGGCATGGGATCAATGGCTTCTCAGTTTGACCTAGTATGTGCCATAAGAAGGAAAGTTGGGATGGGTGCTAATATTTTTTACCTGTCCTTCACCGTGAGAGGAGATGGAAGATGACACTGAAAGAAGATAATGACTTGTACCTTCACAAGTCATGTCTTAACACAGTGGTACAGCAGTTTTTAAAGCCAAAGTGTATTGCTAGCTGGTACATATAAAGTACACTGCCTGGGCTAAAGATGTTTTGATTCTTGCCAAAACATTAACTTAATTGTGGGATTACACCTGCATTTGTGTACCTGTCTGCTGATAGGATCAGAGGATCAGAGGGATTAACACACATCCAGGAGACAATCACAAAAACCTTTAGCCATCCATTTATCATCTGATGTCATTATATATCCCTTTAGCAGCACTGTAAAAGGCACACCACCACATCAATTAATCAGCAGATATTAATAATGCACTAATTTAGATTTCCCATTACAGTTTGTTCCCATGCCTAAAAAACATTATATCTGCTGAGGTCTGCTGTATAATACTAAATGTTCTTTTCCTGTTATAATAAGATTAATTCCTTAAATTAAGATTTGTTAGTCCATCTGACCTAATCCCTTCTACTTTCTATGTTTTTTTTTTTCTCTTTGCACCAACTGAAGCTTGAGTCTGATTAGATTTGCCCTGTCCTAGCTCAAACCTAATCAAGGAGCAGACTGTGGGGTGACCAATTCAGGGCTCATTTCCTGCGTGGTTACAAGATGGAGCACAGTCAGGAGAGAATAGATGATTAACCTGTTGAGAAACACAAACATATTGCAGTCACCCAAATCAGCTGCTCATAGCAGAGAATGGTTCCTTTCAACCCTAAGTGTCAGATTTTCTACCATCATTTAACACTGTAGTGACTGACATCATTCTTTGGACATGTGTGGCCTGAACATCATGGTATTTGGTAACAATTCTGAAAAAAAAATTTATTTAATCACTAATGCATGTACTGAGAGAAGGTAGGCACAGTTTGAATTCCCTCATTTAGATATATAGAAATTTGCTAGAAGACCATCCTCTTCCAGTGTCACTTAACATGGTCTCTCTCTGTCTTATTTTACTGATACATACATGCTACTTAAGTACTAAGTAATAGCACTTAAGTAGTAATAAGGAAATTGTTAATACAATTCTGAAATGTATTTGCCTCAAAATGTATTCCACTTTAGAGTACACTCACCACCCCAAAATGGAGGAAGTCAGCAATGGAAGCAGGTAAGTGATAGCAGAAGGTTATTCCTTTTTCTGGTTTGTGCCAGATTATTCTCATGGATGAAAGTGTTAGGATTCCCTCCTGTGATGACTACTGTTTTCATTGTCTCGGTTAAGCTGATTGAGTGGATTTAATTCCCTCTCTCTCTCTCTCTGTTTGTTGTCTGTCATCTCTTACTTTGGTACTATCTTGTTTCTTTGTTTGGTTGGTTTTGGTTTAATCTCTCCTCTTTTTGCTTATTCTATCCTTGTCTTGACCAGGCACCCACAGCCAGTCAGCAGCTATTCAACTGATGAAAAGCCAAGGTGGGGAAGACCACCATAAGAAGGAGCTACTCCTTAGTCTGTCTGGCACTCCCACCCAACACAACCATGATCCCCCTAGGACTCCACCGCCCGGAGCTCAAAACCAAAAAATGGATCGCAATTCTGACCCTGCACCAGGGCACAAGTGGGCGATGGAGGATCTGGAGGGTGCAGACATAGACAGACTTAGTACAGGTAACACCAAGATACCTGGGCAGAGGAGTGGAGGTAGTGGAGGTGGAGTCTCCAGCTACTACAGGCCTACCCGCAGGGGGTCCCCAAGACCGAGCACCCATAGTCATTTTGACATTAATGAGCACCTCCCCTGGATGATTGTGCTGCTGCTTCTGCTGGTGCTGGTGGTAATTGTGGTTTGTAGTGTGAAGCGAAGCTCTCGGGTACTGAAGAAGGGACCCATGCAGGACCCCAGCAGCATCATGGAGAAGGCGATTCAGAAGAAACCATCTGCACCTCCTAAGCAGCTCAAAGAGAAATGGATCTACTACTCCAGCGGACAGGGTAAGTTTGATTTCTCCTTGATTTCAACAAGAGTGGCTCTAAGAGTTGAGGGGCATCCTTTATGCTCAGATTGGTGACAGATCAAGGGTAAAACCAGCATACAATGTATGCTGGTTAAATGTTGTCCCTGGAACTCAACTAGAGGGATGAAAATCATTTTTCAAAAGATATTCCCACATTTGTTGAGAGGTAGCTTGTTATGCAAATCTCTACCTTATATTTTATAAGAGTAAATAAAAGCGGGCTGGTGTTGGGGGTTGGGGATACAGGACAATAATGCTGACATTCTTAATCCTGCCTACTAAGCTCTCACTGGTGGATTTTTAGTGACCACTACATCAGACTTTTATTAATGCAGAACAAAAGCAGATAGCAATACAGTGGTCTGGAACCAAGCTAATATCAGAGTGATAAATTTCATTTGCTGGTGCATGTAGTTCTATTATTTTGCTGCATGTTTTTCGAGACACTGTATCAGAGACATTATGCAGACAGCCCAGGACCAGACTCAGGGACACTACAATGAGTGGGCTAAAAAATTAATAATTCCCATTAGCTCTGGCATGGTATTCTGTTCTCAGGACTATCAGCTCTGTATGCCCTACAGCTTCATGGCTGCACACTGGACGTCCCATTCTGGTTTAATGGCGTACTTGAGTTCTCTTGAGCTGTGCAGAACTATATGTTGATATAAATGCAGTACTATGTATATCTTGTCCAACCAGTTATATCAGCACATTGTGTGGAGGGCAGAGCTTACACAAGCAAGGACACAAATGACCCTGTTGTAGAACCCCCCTGCCCTAGATTGGTACACTCAGGTTGCCTTATTGCACCCACTTCTCCAATTTCATCTTACTTTCATCCTACTCTCCCTCTTGATTACTTCCTTCTCAGTCTCTATCAAGTTACTTCTTTCAACCTTTACTTCCTCATCCTCCCTTGTTTTCCATTTTTGCTCTTTCATCTGTTTCTTTTCTCTTTAATTCCTCATGCCTTCAGTTTTACTTCCTTGTCTCCTTCTTCTTCTCATTTGTAAACCTCCCTATTGTCTCTGTCCTAGAGACTGTCATATCAGTGTTCACCTCCCTCTCTCTGTTACCACTACCACCCACAACTTTTCTGTGCTCTCACCTGTTGACACCAGAGCTATCAACAGGTGCAGAGCATTTTGGCCCACATCATAGCTCTTCATTTTACAATGAGAGAAAGAGATCCAAACTCAGGGGACACCTCCTGCCTGAGACACTAGACTGTGCACTTTGAAACTCTGTGTGTGTGAACTGTGATAAAGTTGAGCCACCCTCTCTCTGCTCCCTCAGTGACTGACCACAGAGAACTGGAATAATCTGGTTTCAGCTGCATTAGGGTTGTTGTTTGGTTGGCAAGGCACATTAGTGGGTCAATTGGCAACAGGGCTACAGAGATATACAGTACAGAGAGAAAGACCTAAAGATAAGTGAGAAGATGTAGGAGTTTGGGGGGAAGGTGGATTGGTACCTAGCAAGCCCAGGTGGTCAAAAAGATGTCTGAGAAAGAGAAGTAAGAAAGTAGCAAGACAGTTAAAATTTATGCAACTTCTTTGATATCATAAAACATAAAGGACAGTATTTGTTGTTTTTTTGTAAAGTGCTTAGACCTTTACTACATTTTGACTGCAAAAAAACAGCTATGTTAGCAGCAGTGCTAACACTGGACATTTAAATGTCCAATTAAAGTAGCATTCCTTAAAGCTACACTAAACCATAATTTTATTTTTACATTGGCTTAAATCTACAATTTGCACATGTGCAATTAGAAATGTTTTACTTGTAGTGATGAACCAACAGAGACTAATCTCTCAACCCTGCAATTCCTCTCAGCTTAACCGATCATTTTAGTCATTCAGCAAATGATCTAATATGTAAAGTATATAGTTCACTGTATACATTTGTAATGTGGATTTTCAGGAGTAAACACAAAACCAAGGGGTATGAGGCTGACTACAATAAAAGGTTTTTGCAGCAATAAGGATATAGCCTAAGAGAAATCACCACAGCTGATGACAGCATTGTGAGATTCAAATTTCTAATAACTCATCTACCTGAACACTTTAGTTAACCACTGATGATGGATAGGGATCCTGAAGGTTGTCCCATTTCATGCCACTACCCCTTGTAACTCTGATTTGGGAATCAACTCAAAAATGAGGGGGCACTTGCAAACTGGAGTAGTGGGAAAAAAACTAAACTGGTCATATGTTGCTGTCATTACCATGAAGGACTTATTAAGCTTAGGAACCGAAACTGCATGGTTAAGAAAGATTGTGGCCATTGTGTAAAGGTAGTACCCCTAATTGGCAAGACACGGGCTGCAAACAGCAGTTTTTAGTAAAATTTCCCTGTGTAGACGGGAAACAAGAGCTTAGACAATGATGCTTGTGTTTGTCACCTACATTTTGTACTGTTGTTGCTGTGAGTAATTACCCCCCCCCCTTCCCATTTTGTTATTTCTCAAGTGAAACTTCTGGAATTTGTATAGTCCAAACCTCGTTATATGAAAAATCAGTGTATTAGTACATTGTTGTCCAGTTGCCAGATCTTGTATAAAAGGCGTCCTACTCACACAATCAACACATCATTCAAATTCCAACTGGCAACCTGCAACCCAGTAGATGCAGGAGGTTGAATCAAGCATACTTGTAGAAATGGGAGAAGACTCAGGTGGTGCTCCAGAAAAGAACAAAAACAAAACATACATACACATTTTCATAACTTGAAGCCAAATTGACAATGCCGACACCTTTTGCAGTGTGTCACCCTGATTTTAATATCAGACATGGTGGGGAAAATGACATTAATCAGAACATTAAATCACAGCGGCACAATCGCACACCAGAGGCACAGAAGGACACACCAGCCTTCATCACTAAAAGACAGGTTGAGACAGAAACCATGTAACAGACAGTTTATGTATTAAAATTTGTAATAATCATAAAAACAAGTAAAAAAAAAAAAAAAGTCATGTTATTGTTGTAGACCTCCTGGATTTTGGTACCCAAATGTTGAATGGTATGCTGCTAAAGCCTTTACAATTACAAAGCATTAAAGTGTGTGTGCATATGTGTGTTCTCGTGATTAGATGAGTAATCTTGTGACCATGTGTATGCATTTACGTGGAGATGTATGTATGCACATGCAACCCAAACAGGCATTTTACACCACTATTTACTTTCTGAAGCATAAAACAAAACAGCTTTTTAATCCTTCCAAGGTGCATGGCTGGCTCCCCTTGAAGGGTGTATGCCCCTTTACTAGAGCAATTAAAACTCTCAGGCAGTAAAGGAAAAAAGAAAGGGAAATGTTAAAGTGCAGATCGCAC